>NC_063192.1:32375000-32380000 GCF_017589495.1 Alosa alosa | reverse complement strand
TACTTCTGACCCATTTCCAGGCAAACCATGTTGCCCAGCACCATTTCCCCAGCAGGTTTATAGACCCTTTCAACAATAAAAACAAAAACAATGCTTGAACGTTCTATTTGGGCCCCAATCTACTTCCTCTGCATTAAGATAACATATGGAATGTTAAAAAGGAAGTCTTGTAGGGCCAACTATGATGCTGATAATGGAACTCTCTTGAAAGGGTCCATAAAGCCATGCTCAGTGCAACCCAACCACCTTTAATGGGCAATGACATGACTATGGGTTTACTAATAGACCATGTGTTTGTCTAGTGCATGTTTTATCTTAGTCAGATGCCCTAGTCCCTAAGTGAAACAAACCAGATGAGAACCACATCACTCCATATTCTCATACTGGGCTGCTGACCACCTCCATGTGACTCTTCTCACATACATGTGATATGCTGCTGATTTCATACATGCACCTATGGTCACTGAGTCTCCACAACATTCTAGGACTAGAGTGGCCTGTGATAGGTGCACATATAGGGGTAGGAAGACAAGAGGGAAGGAGATCACAGTGTGACAGGGCTGTGCATAGTTTGGATGAATAATACTCTTTAGTGGCAAAGAAGCTTGGTTACCATGGAAGAGAAAAATGAATTTTTCTCCCTTCTCTCTCTCTCTCTCTCTCATTCTCTGTCTCTCTCACACCTTTGCCTTTGTCCACAGAAAACTTTATACATTCGCTTTCATCCTATTCAGTACTGTTCTGTGCCTCTTCTCTTCTCACTCTCCTCAAGGCTGTCCCTCTCCTTCTCCTCTCTCTTCCTCTTGCTCTCTCTTTCTCTTGCTCTCACTCCCACTCCCTCTTAAAGGCTGTGGCTTGATAATCCACACTCTTTCATAATCTCCTCTGTCTTTGAAGTGCCTGTCCTGGCACTCACACTCATACAAGCCACAAACACACACACACACACACACACACTCTCACACACACACACACACACACACACACACACACACACACACACACACACACACACACACACACACACACACACACACACACACACTTTAAGTGACCCATATTCTCACACACATTCTCATAAACGTCAGAACCGAGCCTCACACTCGACCCAACCACCCACACATGTACACAAAGTGCATGTGTGTACACATGTGCAAGTTGACCTCTCCAATCACCCATAATCCAACAGCCCCTCCAATGTTATCATGTGACATGCACAATGCTAGGTATAGACTCAATGCCTGTAAAAAGAATGTAATAGATACACTCCCATTATCCTCCCCTTCACCGCCCCCAGTGCCACACACACACACACACACACACACACATACTGACACCCCTCTCTCCCTGAGTGGATTAGGGCCAGAGGTTCACGCAGTTGCATGCTGGGAATGCGAGCAGCCCTCAAGCTCTGTCTCTCCCTCTATCTCTCTCTCTCTCCATCCCCTCCATCCCTTTCACCCCTTTCACTGTCAGCATCTCACACAGTCCATATGCAGAGGACACACACATCCATATGCACTTTACATTCACACACACCCAAACACACCTTTATACAGCAACTTCCTATAAATACACACACACACACATACTCACCCTCCCATTCCCACTCAAAGGCATGCAGACAGGATGAGATGTGTGTCCACTCAGATATGGAGACACCCACAGCAACACAAGCACGCTGATTCACTGCAGCACCGAGACCAAGCACACTTGAAAGTTGCTGAGCTGCAGATAAGTGTATGTGTGTGTGTGTGTGTGTGTGTGTGTGTGTGTGTGTGTGTGTGTGTGTGTGTGTGTGTGTGTGTGTGTGTGTGTGTGTGTGTGTGTGTGTGTGTGTGTGAAAGAGAGAGAGTGAGTGAAAGAGAGAGGAGAGAATATTCTTCACTTACTGCCACAGGTTAGACTGACATGTAATGAGAATTTAGTTTATACTGTGAGTAAGGATAATGATAAACACATAGAGACACACAGACACAGACACACACACACACACATACACACACTTACACACACACACACTAGTCTAGTATTTAAGGCCTAACAACTGATGGCAGGGCTGACAGCAGCTCAACCTGAGATTAGCAAATACCCTGGGGAAATCACAGTGTGTGTGTGTGTGTGTGTGTGTGTGTTATTGTGTGAATGTGTCATGTGGTTTGTGTGTGTGTGTCATCTTGTGAATTCGTCGTGTGGTGTGTGTGTGTGTGTGTGTGTGTGTGTCATTGTGCGAAAGTGTTGTGTGTGTGTGTGTGTGTGTGTGTGTGTGTGTGTGTGTGTGCATCATCATTTCTGCATAAAATGCATCAAATTCACAAGTATTCACACATCATCGACAGCATATATTTCTGCTCTCTGTCTTATACACACACACATGCATACACATACAATTCTGACATACATGCTAAGTTGAGAGCATTTGCCTAATCCTTCCCTGTCATTTCTCTTACATATATCCTGCCAGGCATGCATATTCTCAACACACACACACACACACACTCATATTCACACACGTACTTACTCAGAAACACATATGAAATATGTGATATATGTGTCTAGCCAGTTTAAGTGGTAGAAATCCCCTCCATCAAAAGCCTACTAAAGGATGATGATTGATGAGCATGCCCTCCCACAACATACGCACACACACACACACACACACACACACCCACCCACCCACCCTCACATCACTGAGAAAATGAAAGCCTGTAATGTGTTAAGATGTTTGTGAAGGAGGACGATCTAGGTGAGGAGTGTGTGGAGTTCTCCTACAGGTACGTCTCCATCAGCAGGGAAAGCGAGTGGCCCACTACAAACACATACGCACACACACACAAACACAAACACACACACACACACACACAAACACACACACACACACACACACACACACACACACACACACACACACACACACACACACACACACACACACACACACACACACACACACACACACACCTACAGGCTGCTGTGTTTCCTCTGAAACATTTGATTCCAACACTGCATTTAGTCTGGAAATGGAATGGAATTGGCAGCATCAGTCAATTAGATTGTGTGAGCAGGCAGACAAATTTCTTTCTTCTCTGTTTCAAGCGTCTTTTTCTCTCACACACACACAGAGAGAGAGAGAGAGAGAGAGAGAGAGAGAGAGACACACACACACACACAAATGGAAAACAAAGACTACAGGCCTCTCCTGGAAAGATCTCAGAGCCAATATTCACGGTGTAACTATGGATTGCTGTTGTGAAAAAGTACACATACACACACACACACACTTACACACACACACACACACACACACACACACACACACACACACACACACACACACACACACACACACACACACACTGGACACATACCGTATGGTTTATGGTCTATACGAGCATATATGAAAAGTATAAAGTGGTAAGAATGAATGCCTGGCTGCATGTGTGTGTGTGTGTGCCTGTGTGCTAACAGGAGCAAAACAGCAGGCCATCTCGGCTGGTGTCCCAGCCAGGCACACACACACACACACACACACACTTCCCAGAAGTGTTCTGCTTTTGACAGACGGAGGGGCTGAGGGTCTCAGATGGAAGATTTAGTTAACAAGCTTAATGAACTCATTTAGCGGACATAATTAAACACACACACACACACATGCACGGACGCACACACACACAGACAGAGACACCCAGACAGACAGACAGACAGAGACGCTTGCTCTAATTGGCCATGTCCAGTGTTTGAGTGCTGGTCGAGCCCAGGCGTGGGCTAAGCTGTGCTGCTTAACGAGCTGCTATGAGGTGTGAGATGTGAGATGTGAGATGTGAGGTGTGAGATGTGATGTATGAGGTGTGAGATGTGAGGTGTGAGATGTGAGGTGTGAGGTATGAGGTGTGAGGTGTGAGGTGTCAGGTGTGAGGTGTGAGGTGTGGGGTGTGAGGTGTGAGATGTGAGGTGTGAGGTGTGTGTGTGAGAGGTGTGTGAGATGTGTGTGTGTGTGAGATGTGTGTGTGAGGTGTGAGATGTGAGGTGTGAGATGTGAGGGGAGGCCTGCACTGTCCACTGCCCCATTCAGCAGCTTCCTCAGCTCCTCCTCCAGACACTATGACGTATCACACAGCCAGCGCCTCTCATCACAACACTCACTTACACGTATGAGTGAAACTAACACTGTGTGTGTGTGTGTGTGTGTGTGTGTGTGTGTGTGTGTGTGTATGTGTATGTGTATGTGTTTGTGTACTGTAGGAGTAATGTTTTATTAAATTAGTGACCGCTTAGTCTGAGTACAGCATCAGGGCGAAATAAAACAAACCACACACACACAACCACACACACACACACGACACACACACACACACACACACACACACACACACACTCACACACACAATAACTATCAATAACACACACAATAATAATAATATCAATAACACACTATCAATTCCATCAACTATCATCAACACACGCTATCAATAACAAACACACTAATAATAACAGTCATCATCATCAATAATAATAATAATATCATCATCGATCAGTCTTGTAGTACTCTGATGAGCACACACACTTCTCATGATGCAGAGTAGGTCATCTATGATAATATTATGTTGACCAATATGTGACTATAGCCTATGGTAAGCTTATGGCTTTAGCCCATGGTAAAAGTTAGTGGTCTCTCGCTGTGTGTGTGTGAGGTGTCAACAGTGTGGCTGTGTGTGCTCAGTGTGTGTGTGTGTGTGTGTGTGTGCTTGTGTGTGTGTGTGCGTAGGTATTCATGGAGGTTCCAGAGGAATGCAGGCTGGAATTCTCTTCATTGTCTCATCCTCCAGTCCCCCCACTACCTCTCTCTCCTCACACACACACACACACACACACACACACACACACACACACACACACACACATTCACACAGGCGCATACAGACACACGCACACACACACACACGATGTATGCTGCTTTGAAAATATTTTCATGGAACATTCATATTGTAAAGTTCCCATGG
>NC_063192.1:32365000-32370000 GCF_017589495.1 Alosa alosa | reverse complement strand
AACAGGTACAGTATATTGACGGGCTGTCAGACACGGCACATGGAATGGCGGCCTCCATGTCTGGCTAATGATTAGAGACTCAGCCCATTACACCCACACAGGCACTGACAGAGACAGACGAGGCGAGGGCTACTGGGCGGGGAGAGCCTAGCACGCTAGCACAGCCTTAAGTGCTTAATTAAGACAGGGAACCTAGCGCGCTAGCACAGCCTTAATTAAGACAAGGAACCGGAGAGAAATACACCTCATGTTGGCCATCTGTACAGAAGCATATACAGTATACATGTACTTTTGCAGTCTATCATTCTGACTATTATTATTATTATTACTATTATTATTAGTATTATTATTATTATTATTATTAATATTAATATTATTATTGTATAGAGGAGACAAGTGGTGGTGGCCCATGTGTTCCTGCTGAGAGTAGGGTGGAGGGTATCATAGGTATCATAGCTACCGCAGCTCATCGCAGCGTCTGAAAATAAAGGCGCTCATGAAATGTTGATGAAAACAGCCTTTTGCTTTTACACCAGTGACAGAGCAGCGGCCATCTCTCATCCCCTCCGGCCACCCAAAGAAAAGAGTCCATATTTCAGAGCAGCGGCAGTGGGCAGTAAATATTTTAGACAAAGAAAACTGACAGGGCTGGCAAATGAGCTGAGCTCCCCACTCTCTCCCTCTCTCTCTCTCTCGCTCCCTCTCTCTCTCCCTCTCTCCCTCCCTCTCTCTCTCTCTCTCTCTCTACCTCAATGCCTGCATGCGTCACTCCACCTCTCGGCTGTGCTCTGCTCTGGACTTCTCCACTTGCTCTGCCTGCATGCCGCATCACTCTCAATCACTCGTTTTCTCAACCACTGATGTGCAACATTCCTGCCCATTATCCACACACATATATGAACTCTGTTCGTCTCCCTCCAGCACACACACACACACACACACACACACACATACACTCGTATGTCCAATAACAGGGCATGTGTTCAGAATAGAGGGAGGGAGGTAGAGAGCAGCATATAGTGTGAAGGCGCCTCAGTACAGGAGTCAGACACTAACACATCCACACACACACACACACACACACACACACACACACACACACACACACTCGTATGCCCAGACACTAACACATCCACACATCCGCACAGACACACACAGACTCTGGGGCCAGTTGGGATAACAGGGGGTCTACTCTGCTCTATGAAAGTGAACAAAAATGTAAAATGTGACCCAGAGTGCAATGAACTCACTATGTGACCTACTGTAAAGTGCAATTAAATTGTGTAATTCAAATAATTCAGAACAGAGTAAAAGTGTACCCTTTCTCCAACACATTCACAAGATTTAACTAGAGTTCAACAGCATGACCTGTTACATCTAATAAGAAGTAATCTGTAAAAAACCTCACCAAATTAACACAATGGATAATTAATCATACATTTGGAGAATACAGAGCATGCTTCCCAAAAATCACACAGCACACACAAGTCTATACACACATCCACACTCACACACACATCCACATTCACACACACACACAGCATAAGAGAGTGAGACCAATAGAAAAACTCGAGACAAAACAGTGAAACAGTAACCAAACAGTGGCAAAGTTATAAAGTGGCAAAACGCAGATAAGGATTCTGGATAGCTGCTCCAACAATAGCTTGAAATGCACTCTTTCTCTCCCTTTCTCTCTATCATTTGCTTTCTCCCTCTTTTCCAATCCATCTCTCTCCCTCTGTCACACATGCCCAGCTCTGGAGAAACAAAGAAATCACCTCTCACTCACCTTTGCTCTTTTTCCGTTCTGCAGTCCTTTGCTCCTCTTGTGAAGTGTGTGTGTGTGTGTGTGTGGGAGTGTGTCCTCAGCTTTGCCGCTTTTTGCCAGGTGCCATGGTCCCGTGGACTCCAGTGGAGCAGCCGGCTCTCACACACACACGCACGCATACACTCTCCCTCTCTCTCTCTCACACACACACACACTCTCACACGCTCTCAGCCTTGCTCACACACACACTCAATCACTGCCACCAGAAGCTAATGAGAATCACAGCACAGGCAGCCGAAGTGTGTGTGTGTGTGTGTTCGCGCTCTGCAGTGTCCGTTTGGGAAAAGAGTTTCTCCCAGTTGCTTTTTTAGCTCCCACTCACGAGTGTCCACTGCAGTGCTGTCTCTTTCTCTCCTTCTTCCTCTTGTTCCCCTGGGTCCTTCTCTCTCTCTCTGTGTCCCTCTCTCTCTCTGTCCCTCTCTGCTGGTCAAAGAGGAGCTTTGGGGTTTCCTTGGATCACTTTTTCCTCTTCTCGTTTGTCTGCTGGACTGTAGGATCGCTCACTCACTCCGTCTGACTGGACTGGACTGACACTCCCTCACTTGCACACTGCACTCCTGCTCCCTCTCTCTCTCCCTCCCTCCCTCTTTCTCTCTCTCTCTCTCTTACTCTCTCTCCCTCCCTCCCTCTTTCTCTCTCTCTCTCTTACTCTCTCTCCCTCCCTCCCTCTTTCTCTCTCTCTCTCTCTTACTCTCTCTCCCTCCCTCCCTCTTTCTCTCTCTCTCTCCGTCTCCCTCTCTCTCTCATTCTTTCTCCTCCCATCTTTCACAGCCACTCCCTCTCCAGACAGCCTAGTCCAGAGGTAACCTCTCTCTCTCTTTCTCTCTCTCTCTCTCTTTCTCTTTCTCTTTCTCATTCAGAATCCAGATTTCTGTTACTACCCATAATCCAGAACTCTGTATATGTGTCTCTGTTGTAAATGAATTAATGCATACTATGCTTTACAAGTCAGTGTGTGTGTGTGTGTGTGTGTGTGTGTGTGTGTGTGTGTGTGTGTGTGTGTGTGTGTGTGTGTGTGTGTGTGTGTGTGTGTGTGTCTGTTCTGTCTGTATGTCTGTGTGAATGTTGCCTGAACTCACCTTGAGAATGCGATAGAGTTAATTATTATCCCCATTCTCCATACTTAAACATCACCTCACTGTCTCATGCATTGGCACACTCACACACATACACACACACACACACACACACACACACACACACAGTCCGACTGGCTGGCGTCTCCATGGCACCACCCTCACAGTTCTGATAGAGAGCCGTCAGCAGAAATGGCCCTTGTTCACACACAGCACATGGAGACGCATGGTTGTGTATGGAGGAGTTGACCCAACACTTCTGATTGCTGAGAGTCTTGCTTGACGACCTAATCAGCAGGCTCTCATGCTGACCCACATCTACATACAGACATAAACACAAGCAACACATTGATAGCAGTGTGACGTAACAACAGGGGGGCAGGTCTAGCCATTGGTCATAAGAGCATCCTTCAGCCATACTGTGACATATGTATGTATTTATATAGGTGATAATGGGATATTTCACTATCCACTTAAAACAACTCAGGCAATGTTAGCCTATATCATGTGACTGACCATGTGTGTTCACACACACACGCACACACACACACACCCTGGCATAGTCATCACTTACGTCTCTGTCTGTGTGCATAGTTAGCTAATTTTTCATTCAGACTCGACTCAAGGTCTTTATGTGCTTTGTGCTCCATTATCTGTGTGGCATGAGGCTACAGAATGCTAACAACCCCTAACTCTCCACTGCATCAGTTTGTACATGAGGCTACAGAATGCTAACAACCCCTAACTCTCCACTGCATCAGTTTGTATATGAGGCTACAGAATGCTAACAACCCCTAACTCTCCACTGCATCAGTTTGTACATGAGGCTACAGAATGCTAACGATCCTAACTCTCCACTGCATCAGTTTGTAGGGTAGACTGAGTACAGTTGAGACACTTTTTGCCCACACAAAATAAAACAAAACATATATACTGAAAAGAAGTGATTTTCTACACAACATTCCACATGCCATTTCCTTAGCTTGTAGACTAAAATATTATCAATCAATAATACCCATAAGTAGTTTCTATTTTCCACAATTAGCTCATAAACATAAGGTGCATTTTTTGTCTTGACTGTGTCTCAACTGTACCCTATAGAGTACAGTTGAGACACCTACCTGGTACAGTTGAGACACCCTTCTTTAATGATATATAGTTAACTAACCGTTAGTTGGAAAGTTGAATAAATAAAAACATAGCAATTACAAAGTGTTTGTAGTTCAAATTCATTCATTTCATTTAAATTAGCGTTGATTAAAAGGAATACATCATGAACAAAATGTGACATAGGAACAGATATGGCGAACAGTAGCCTACAAATGGAATGTTCAAGTAATAACACAATCCAATGTGTGTCTCTATTGTCCCCCGCTGACCACCTCACACATTTCTCTAGATTTTGCAATGACCTTACATGACACAATGCCATAAAATATGCCAGTTTTTAGGACACAGAATAATGTTTGTAATGATACCAGTGAAAGTGAAATTCTTACTTTGGAAAACAAACATTTGCCGATATCCTTGGATGGGAGATACTTGTGTCGTTCAAATTTTCCATGATCAAAGAGGGCACTAATACGCATGTGCATAGCAAAAATCACAACTTGGGCTTGCTGTGCAAGCAAGATATTTAAGGTGTCTCAACTGTACACATGTCTCAACTGTACTCAGTCTACCTATGAGCCTACAGAATGCTAACAACGACTAACTCTCCACTGCATCAGTTTGTATATGAGGCTACAGAATTCTAACGATCCTAACTCTCCACTGCATTAGTTTGTATATGATGAGGCTACAGAATGCTAACGATCCCTAACTTTTCACTGCATCAGTTGGTGTACAGTATATATGTGGTATGTTGTTGTAATTAAAGAGTAGTAGGAGTCAGTGGCTCCTATTACCCAGTTGCTCCACAGAAATGTTTAGCAGTAATTTCATTGTTTTGCACTCTGTCTTGAAATCATTTTTAAACTATTGCCCTTTTATGCTTTTATGTACTATTGCTCTTTGCTTTTGTTTATATAAAACACATTGAATTACCCCTGTGTATGAAATGTGCTATATAAATAAACATGCCTTGCCTAGGAGGT
>NC_063192.1:32152500-32360000 GCF_017589495.1 Alosa alosa | reverse complement strand
AGGACGACAGGAATGGAGAGAGATAGAGAAAGAGAGAGAAAAAAAATCCAGAGCCCCAGAGGCTTGATTTTGTTATGGCCCTGCCCTCTGACACAGAGCTGAATAAACATACACACGCACACAGACAAAAACACAAAACAGAACAATATGACACACAGCCAGGACAGGCCGTGGGTCAGAACTAATTGGACCCACTCACAGGACCGCAAAAGGATTGACCGTATCAGTCACACCATTACATCACTGGCATGGTGACACATGTAAAGCTGTGATTACACAGTCACGTCCAATCCTGCTGGGTTTGGCGGGGATATTCGTTAAGTCCTGCCTCTTAGTGCTACTGCAGCTCCAGGACCCATGATTCAACTCGGTAAACTCCGAGTCCGAGTCCGAGCCCGAGTGGTCAAGGAATGGCACCGCACAGGCAGGTCGGCGCCGACCTCAGCAGGGCTATTAATGTGCAGGGCAGGGGTCAAACGGCGGATTAAGCACCGGTCATTTATCTTCAAAAGTGGCCGGCACATTACTGTACAGCAGGCACTGCAAGGTGCTCCAAGGTCAATGTCAGAGGATTCTCCGTCCGCCAGGCTCTTACGGGTGGGGCCCTGCTGGTCTACATGGGCTACTCTGTGGTGGTGGTGGGGCCCTGCTGGTCTACATGGGCTACTCTGTGGTGGTGGTGGGGCCCTGCTGGTCTACATGGGCTACTCTGTGGTGGTGGCGGTGGGGTTTGCTTTAGTCCTCCCACGCCTGCACCATGTGGACAAACGACAGGGCGCGGAGCTGAGCTGGACCAGATTGGAGTGGTCAGGCAAAGGCCAGTGGACTGCCTGTGCTGTAGTGGTAGCACAGATTGGAGTGGTCAGGCAAAGGCCAGTGGGCTGCCTGTGCTGTAGTGGTAGCACAGATTGGAGTGGTCAGGCAAAGGCCAGTGGACTGCCTGTGCTGTAGTGGTAGCACAGATTGGAGTGGTCAGGCAAAGGCCAGTGGACTGCCTGTGCTGTAGTGGTAGCACAGATTGGAGTGGTCAGGCAAAGGCCAGTGGGCTGCCTGTGCTGTAGTGGTAGCACAGATTGGAGTGGTCAGGCAAAGGCCAGTGGGCTGCCTGTGCTGTAGTGGTAGCACAGATTGGAGTGGTCAGGCAAAGGCCAGTGGGCTGCCTGTGCTGTAGTGGTAGCACAGATTGGAGTGGTCAGGCAAAGGCCAGTGGACTGCCTGTGCTGTAGTGGTAGCACAGAGGGCTGGGTCTGTTTGTTTACGTTCTGCACTTTAGCTCATGGAGCTACAGTATGCACCTGCCCTCAGAAGCCTGCACCGCCAACCAGAGTGACCCAGAGGTGCACTTACAAAAATGCACTTAGACGTGCATGTACACATGGGTACACACACACACACACACACACATACACACACACACACACACACACACACACACACACACACACACACACACACACACACTCACATTCAATGCTCAGCACAAATTGAACAAAGAACTAACTCATTACTAAGCATTCCAACCTCCTGTAACCTTCTCATACCCTACAGTAACCCCCTTCTTCTTTGCTCTCTCTTTCTCTCTCTTTCTCTCTCTCTTTCTCTCTCTCTTTCTCTCCCCCCCTCTCCTCCCTGTCACTGTACTGTGTTCTCTTTATTTTTAATTTATTTCCCCACATTATTTTAGGACTGTCTCTTCCTGACTCAATCTTTATCCATTCTTCTGCTGCCTCTCCCCTTTCCTCCAAACACTGTTTTATAAAAAAGCAGGACGAGGAAACAGAAACTTTCAATGAAAGGCTGATTTGTTTATAAATCCTTTATAAACCCAAACAGCACAGATACCCTGAAGGCAACATTACCTCAAAGTGTTGGTTGAGATATGCAAAATGATATGTGTGTGTGTGTGTGAAATTAAATTGTTAAAGTTGCTGATGTTCTTTGTGTTAATCTGGCCAATCAGCTGAGAGTTTAAGAATTCACCCGATGGACGCACCTCCCCTGACCAGAGGTGGGCTGAGAGTGGGCTGATGTGTGTGTGTGTGTGTGTGCGTGTGTGTGTATGTGTGTGTGTCTCTCTCTCTCTCTCTGTGTGTGTGTGTGTGTGTGTGTGTGTGCATGAGATTGAGGGTGTGAGGGTGTGTGTGTGTGCATGAGATTGAGGGTGTGTGTGTGTGTGTGTGCATGAGATTGAGGGTGTTTGTGTGTGTGTGTGTGTGTGTCTATGTGTGTGAGTGCGTGTGTGTGTGTGTACATGAGATTGAGGGTCTGTGTGTGTGTGCGTGTGTGCGTGTGTGCGTGTGTGTGTGTGTGTGTGTGTGTGCGTGCATGCGTGCGTGCGTGCGTGTGTGTGTGTGTGTGCACGCGTTAGTAAGCGGCTTGATGCGGGCTGTAGGTATTTCTGGGTGTTTGTGGGCATGTGGGCATTGGCAGTGGGAGCTGTCTGTGAGAAGAGGAGGTCCTTTATAAAGGATCATTTATTCAAGAGGATAAGCCTGCCATCACAGTGCTGTAATTTAGGTTAAGTGGATTTTCAAACACAATCCACACACACAAAGGCATGCACACACACACACACACACACACACACACACACACACACACGCAAACTCAGACACACACACACACACACGTACTGTGAGCCAGTAAGATGTCATGGCATAATTCCCAAGTGTCTGGACAGATCTGTCCCATGGAGATGTGATCCCATCCTTTCAGTGCATACAACAGTGAAGTCACGTCTAGTGGACTTGACTATATGACCTCAGAAGACCCCAGAACAGCGGCTCCGCTAACAAGGTTTGACTTCCATCACTGGACACGGCAGGCACCGAGGCCACACACTCCCACCTGTAGGCGCGCTCAGATGACAGTCACATAGACCATCACTGGACATGGCAGACACCGAGGCCACACACTCCCACCTGTAGGCGCGCTCAGATAGGAGTCACATAGACCATCACTGGACATGGCAGACACCGAGGCCACACACTCCCACCTGTAGGCGCGCTCAGATAGGAGTCACATAGACCATCTGTGAGGGAGGCCTCTCCTGGCTGCTCCTCATTCCTTCAGCCCACAGCAGTCCACTGCCCTCCGCACCACACACACACACACACATTTTAACCATTTATTTATGTCCACATGAAGACAATGGTACAGGGACACAAATATTAAGAAAGCAGTACAATACATATGCAAACCCATGGACCAGTAGCATGCACCAGGTCTTCAAAATAACACTTATCTTAAGTGATTTATAACTTAACAAGCACAATACTCAGTTCTTAAGGGTATAAGTAGAGAGATGGCACAGTACTCTGCAAGCTGTTTAGCCCTCCCTTTGGCCATCCCAAGCAGCCCTCTTACTACCAGCCAGTGTATGTGTCCTAGGCTACCAAATATGAATACGAGTAGTCTGCACCTATAGCCTAGCTCTGAGATGGTGTTTAGGAGTGGTTGGTATTTAACTACCTTGGTGCAGACACACACGCACGCCACGCACGCACGCACGCACACACACACACACACACACCCACACACACACACAGCCTCAGGCTCTGAGATGAGTGATTTGTGGCCTGCAATCCAGCGATGCGCTCTGCTCCCAGCTGGCCTCCTGTGATTGACGGTCTACATGCCTCCCGCACGACAACAAGCTCTGAACTGATTTGGAATGGCAACGGTTGCTCACGACAACAAGCTCTGAACTGATTTGGAATGACAACGGTTGCCTCCCGCACGACAACAAGCTCTGAACTGATTTGGAATGGCAACGGTTGCCTCGACAACAAGCTCTGATAGATAGATAGATAGATAGATACTTTATTGATCCTAAGGGGAAATTCAAGACATTTCAGCTGAACTGATTTGGAATGGCAACGGTTGCCTCGACAACAAGCTCTGAACTGATTTGGAATGGCAACGGTTGCTTCCCACACGACAACAAGCTCTGAACTGATTTGGAATGGCAACGGTTGCCTCGACAACAAGCTCTGAACTGATTTGGAATGGCAACGGTTGCCTCCCGCACGACAACAAGCTCTGAACTGATTTGGAATGGCAATGGTTGCCTGTGTCACCAAGCGCAAAAACAGACATTGATGATGGATCACAGTCCAGCACTATGACCCGTATGTAGTAGCCAAGAATGATGACCAAAAGATCTTTATACATATTATGGCCAGAGAGCACTATCAGTGTCATCTCTGAACTTAGTGTCCCCAAAGCACAGCCAGTTATGTCTTCCTAATACAGATCACTGTGCGTTAACAAGCACAGCCAGTTATGTCTCCCTAATACTGATCACTGTGCATTGACAAATCACCTTACTTGTAGTAAAGCACAATCACCAACAACAGTCACAGACATGGTTGCAATAAGGCTTCCTTGTAATCATGCTACAGACAAGACAAGGTCTTTGAGTGTATTGTACGGCTGAAAATGTGAAAGACACACTGTGGTCATGAAAAATGTGTAACTTAATTTATTAGCACATGTTTATGCAAAAACACTCCCCCACTCATCCTCAGCAGGCCCATTACATTTTTGAAAACAAATTTTGTTTTCAAATCCAGGAAAAGTCTGCTCAATCACTATCGAGGTCACACACACACACACACTTATTTTAACAGCTGTTTTCTCTCTCTCTCTCCCTCTCTCTCCCTCTCTCTCTCTCTCTCTCTCTCATAACTTAGAGGACTTTCCTACTGGCCTCCACATGACTCCTAGTAAAGGAATACCTGGACTTGGACTGTACCTGTCGCACACACACACCCAATGAAGCATACACTGTCTCCAGATGCCCCTCACCACACAAACACAGACATGCACAATGTAGGCTATGCAACAAATCCTGAGCACAAAGCACTTAGAGTAGCTATTGGCAAACATCTTTCAGCTCATCACAGGTGTACAGTCTCCTGAAAAAGACCACCAGTTCTTCAAAAAGACACACAGGAAACATACACAGTCAACACAGACATGCACAATGTAGGCTATGCAACAAATCCTGAGCACAAAGCACTTAGAGTAGCTATTGGCAAACATCTTTCAGCTCATCACAGGTGTACAGTCTCCTGAAAAAGACCACCAGTTCTTCAAAAGACACACAGGAAACATACACAGTCTGGGTATGTATATATTTATGTGTGTGACACTGTGTGTGTGTGTGTGTGTGTGTGTGTGTGTGAGTTGAGAGAGACCTTTTGTGTGCAGTAAATAACACAGTCACAAATGGCATCTCTCTCTCTCTCTCTCTCTCATACAGAAACATGTAGGGGTCTTTAATCAAGCCAAGTGTGTCTGTCAGCAGCCTGAGACACACACACACACACACGGAGCCTCTGGGGTGTCTGAACATGACCAAGAAACACCTCTCCATCCATCCATGCAAAACACACACACACACACACACACACACACACACACACATATCCTGAAACAGATGCTGACCTGAGCATACAACCAGAAACATACACACCTTTACTCATTCCTAACACACACACACACTCACCTGCATGCTCTTGGACACCTATGTGTTGCATAATGTGATGATAAACGTATTCTGTTTTTTTTATGTGCAGCAGCCTTTCGGTTTACAGTACTTCCACTAATTTGCTTTTGCACCTGTAGCTAAGCTATGTTTAGCTATACTTGCCAACTCTGAAGGACACACACACACACACATACACACACACACACACAGTGAGAGAGAGAGAGAGATAGAGAGAGAGGGCAATGTAAGTTTATGGAGATTAATGGACTAAAATCATGTTAACATTGAATAAGGTCTGCAGTGCATTAAAGTAGCAAGTGGCATTTCCCTGTAGATGCCATGCTGAGGGACTCTAACTACATAGGACACATCTCTGACTGCCTCTACTGCAGGGAGGCAAGAGGCACTTGCCTTGTTATTTATCTAGGTCAAAGTCTAAGTTTTCCTACAGTCTGTATAAAACTGGCCTTTGAGCAGCAGTAAGAAATCTGGACTCCTTCCTTAGTTCACTTTGTGTGTGTGTGTGTGTGTGTGTGTGTGTTTACTGCTACTTTCAACTGGTCTCCAGTGGATACTACCTAGGACTTTCAGAAGACGAAAACAGAAATGGATTCTGGTTATTGAAAATGTCAAGCATTTCTTTGACTATAGCAAATAATCTTTCATATATTATACATTTAATATTGTATTTGTTTGTAAAAATAAGATAATGGAAAATGTATTTTTGCAAAGCCATTATGTCAGTCATGGTATTGAATAAAGATTAGGATTAAAAGAAATAAAAATGTATGGGGAAATGTATGAAACACTGGCAATATGAAAAGAACATAACGATAAGAATGGTTTGTGGTATTTCTGCTCTCCCACTATTTCTTCAAGCACAGTGCTCATTAGGACAGGAAGTATTGTGCAACATATTCTCCTCGTCAGTTCTTCTCTTTGCCCACAGCCAAGAGCTTTTCTACGGGTCCCAATGGAGTCCTGCAGGAGCCGAGTTACGAGGAACTATACTCTCATCAGTGACACGAGGAGCCGCCATACTGTACTCTCATCACACATCAGTGATACGCTCAGGTTACGAGGAGCTGCCATACTCTCATCACACATCAGTGATACGCTCAGGTTACGAGGAGCCGCCATCCTCTCATCACACATCAGTGATACGCTCAGGTTACGAGGAGCCGCCATACTCTCATCACACATCAGTGATACGCTCAGGTTACGAGGAGCCGCCATCCTCTCATCACACATCAGTGATACGCTCAGGTTACGAGGAGCTGCCATACTCTCATCACACAACAGTGATACGCTCAGGTTACGAGGAGCTGCCATACTCTCATCACACAACAGTGATACGCTCAGGTTACGAGGAGCTGCCATACTCTCATCACACAACAGTGACACACTGCTAGCACACTACCGGATGAAATCAGTCTTTTCAGGCCCTCGCATGTTCGGAACATGCATCATCAGTTCTATGACTGCTGTAGCGTTGTAATACCTAAATGTGAAGAGTGAAGAATGAATGACGTGCTCAAAGTGCAAAACAAAAGGGACATAACGGGACACGCCCACCAGGGGGCCGGAAACCTTCAATTCCTTATCAGCCACGCGGGGCTGCCAGCATGCCAAGCTGCACAGGAATCAGTGCAACAGGGCTGCCAGCATGCCAAGCTGCACGGGAATCAGTGCAACAGGGCTGCCAGCATGCCAAGCTGCACGGGAATCAGTGAAACAGGGCTGCCAGCATGCCAAGCTGCACGGGAATCAGTGCAACAGGGCTGCCAGCATGCCAAGCTGCACGGGAATCAGTGCAACAGGGCTGCCAGCATGCCAAGCGGCACAGGAATCAGTGCAACAGGGCTGCCAGCATGCCAAGCTGCACAGGAATCAGTGCAACAGTAGTCCGGGAATTCATTGCTAAAACTTTGGAAAAAAAGGAAACTTTGACAAATATATGCGTATCCTGTGATAGCACTAACAGCACCGCTGTGAGAGACGAGGAAACTCAGATGTAGGTTGTGAGATACACCTCCTTAAGCCTCTGCTTGACAAGCAGACCACGACCAGCTGAATTCAAACATTTACATTTAACACTATTTTATCGTATATTGGAAATATTGATTAAAATAAAACTTATTGATTCATCTGCCTAAAATATTTCATATGTCTTGCATTTTGAATTAGTTTACACAAGCTATAAAAAGAACAGTAAGCTGAGGGCTCTTGCTAAAGCCAGTGGATTTCACATTGAATACACTCAATAAAGTCTCCCAAACTAAATGTGGTTTCTCAACTGCCAAAACGGGTGTTTGATTTGGTTGAAAAGCTAGAGCAAAAAAAAAAAATAGGTCCCTACTCTCTGAAGTCTGCACCAACTTCAACAAAGAGCGGAAAGAATATGAACTAGTTAAATACAATCAGATTGTAATTAGTGATGTTTGGATATTTAAACAGACATATATAATAGCAGTCCCGGGTGCCAATTAGTTTTTATTTGGAGTAAAAAAACAGGAGAGTTGTCGAACACGTGACGTATCACTTGCCTGTACATAAACAGTAGAGCTGTTCTGTGTTTCTTTTTAAATTAGCTGCACTATGCTGTGTGGATTTCACTGAACGAAAAACTAATTGCAATAGTAATGCACAGAAGCACAATTGTTGGAGAGGTATATCATAGATTTCCTTTACAGGAGTGGAAAAATGTAAAAAAAAAATGTCAGTCCTCCCCACTCTCCCCCTTGTAGGGTGCACTGTGCCAAGTGCACACACTCTCTTTCTCTCTCTCTCTCTCTCACACTCACTCACACACACACACACACACACACACACATGCATGCACAAACGCACACGCAACTTCACATAAAAAGTCTCATGCACACACACACACCATCATGGTTTGTAGCTTCTCCAACACTATTTGGACTGTAAGCTGAGCTGTGCGTGTGTGTGTGTGTGTGTGAGAGAGAGAGAGAGAGAGACCGTGTGTGTGTGTATGTGTGTGTGTGTGTGGATTAGATAATAATAGGCGAGGAGAAAAGAGGCTGAGCAGTCTGCACAGAGCCGGTCTCAGTCCGCACTATAGCCGGACCACAGACCCAGTGAAATATGAGCAGAACGCTATTAGTCTCATGCAAACGAAGAGGACATGGACCACATGGAGTGCCATAACCAGAGTGACACACACATGCTCCCGTGCGCACATAGCTGGTAACAGCATATGAGGGGATTGTGAAGGGGTGATCGCTCTGATGGCTCTCTTCACATATTTAAAAAAACATATTGACTTAATAATGTAACACTGAAATTATTGGTAAGCTATGAAATATAACAAATGCATACCAACATGAAATTTTCACTGAAAGCTTTTCATTTTATACATCTAAATGCATCATAAGTGTTTACTGTTAATAATAACAAATCCAAAATTGGCCTTCAAAGTCTTTGGGTTTTTATCTTAGTTATCTATAATGTGAAGGACAATTTACAGACATAAAATAGTAAAAATAGTTCTCAGACAAAGCAAAATAGTAGTTGGAAGATTGAAAAGCCATAACCTTATCAGATGTGAAGCATGGGTTATTTAACACATTCAACCTGATCTCCTTTCCATTCAAGTGAGCTGAATGGGAGACAGATCATCATTTTATATACAGACCTGTTATAGCAGACTTAGTTATAGCTGCACACAACCATGACTTTCTGCCAAACATTATAGCCTGATGGAACACAAGGAGATCCGTAGTACAGAAATGTATGGACCCTTTCAAGAGAGTTCCATTATCAGCATCATAGTTGGCCCCACAAGACTTCCTTTTTAACATTCCATATGTTATCTCAATGCAGAGGAAGTAGATTGGGGCCCAAATAGAATGTTCAAGCATTGTTTTTGTTTACCTTGTTGAAAGGGTCTATAAAGTGTATGCGTCCTATCTCCACATAAATGTGTAGGCCATCACATCCAGCCACACTAGGAGCACAACTGAAGGATTGCGTTCGCAGGACATAAATAGTTTTAGAGGACTGGATTTTCCAAATGTGCGTAGCGCTCTCACGTCTGGTGTAGCCGGTTCCATTGATTTTATTGGAAGCTAACTGTGGCAGCATGCGCTCCGATAACAAAACCCTTCAGTTGCGCACCCAGTGCAGTCATTGTACGATTCAATTTCACACACAGTTGATATTTGTGCTCAATAGCCAGTAAAAGTTTACCCCTATCTTCTGTAGTTCTCAGGTGTTGATTGACTGGGTTTATTGCTCAGTCTGAGTCACTACATTTGTTTCCCCTTTTACAGGGCTAGGACTGTGTATGATTACCAACGTCTTTTACACGTAAACACTGAATGGACAACTAGAGGAGCAGCAGCAGCCATTCAGTCCTGCTCTGCATTAGTGGCTTCAGATTCAACATCTAATATTATATGCATGTGTAACAGAGGTCGTAATTCGTCCGCCGCTCACAGCCCTCGAACCCGCCACCTCAACACACACCGGCGTGGGAGTCGAACGCTCCAACCACTGAGCACTGAGCTAAAAGCCCAGGCTTCCAACTCAGCGGTTAGAAGCGTTCTTAAGGTTAGGGGTGTGAGGATTTACACGCGCAACTAGCATGCTAGCTCAGTTCGCCTCCGTTACTCATGCATTGAGCAGATGGCTGCTCCACAGCAGACGCATAGATGGATGTGGAAAGTAGTGTTTTTACACGGGTGATAGGAATAGAACACTTTGATTTTTTTCCAATATTATTCCAAAAAGACAGAATCAAAAAGACAGCTTTAGACTCACTTAAATGCCAATTCAACTGGCTGAAGATGGAGGTGAGAGAAGAGGTAAGAACAGAGCGTAGGGGCTTCATGGAAGCCATGACAGCCTTCTTCACCACCATCAAAGACCGAATCAGACAACAGAGAACACGACAGAGGACCAAGAACTAAAGAATCTGTAGAAACGTGGCCAATAGGGCCTAGTCTACTATAGGCTACCTATAGACCCATATACATTGATCACAGTTTTTCAATTGCACCATATTGGTAATTCCGCTACTTCAAAGCTTAGGTCTACTGGTAACTGTTTCCAGTTGCATCATACTGGTAGTCTAATTCTGTACTTCAAACTCCGCCATTTCCACATTACTGTGCTCTCGTTTTGAGAAGTGCAACTATGTGTCACATGATGCTAAGTTTGCAGTCATGTTTGACTCAGTTCTATTTTCACTTAATAGCCTAAATGAAACGAAACCTGAACCAAAGTACCTAGGACATGACCTCGTGTCCTCAATGGTAGATAATGGGCATGAGCATGAACCAGATACCCAAAGTTAACCTTTTTCAAAACTTTTCAAACAGGCTGGGTTGCGGCCTACAGCCAAATGTGACAAGGAATGCCCAACAAGTATAAGTATAAGTAAGCATATATACTCTTTTGATCCCGTGAGGGAAATTTGGTCTCTGCATTAATCCCAATCCGTGAATTACTGAAACACACTCAGCACAGAGTGAGCCACACACTATTCCCAACGCAGTGAGCTGCCTGCTTAGGAGCCTTGCTCAAGAGTACTTCAGACATTCCTACTGGTCGGGGCCCTCCGGTTACAAGTCCGAAGCGCTAACCAGTAGGCCACGACTGCCCCAAGACAAGACAGTCCTGACCTCTACAGAATGTCCATCCTTAACTGGAAGTAAAAGTTGCCAATTATTCCAGGTACACTTCCACTGACAACTTAGTTGTTGTAACATATAGTGTTATGGTCTGGCTTTTTGATAGTACAGCTATAACAACTCTTAATTCTGAACACCAATTAATGAATACAACGTCCTACAGTTTATCCCACAGATCTGGAAGAAGACCCTGCCAAATCCATCCTACATCACTGCAACTCCTACTATGCAAATCTATCCTACATCACTGCAACTCCTACTATGCAAACATCACTGCAGCTCCTACTATGCAAATCTATCCCACAACACTGCAGCTCCTACTGTGCAAATCCATCCTACATTATTGTGAAGAGACAAAAAGCTGGCGACAGCTGGTACATTACCATAATCATCATTAATATTCATTATCAAATAAATATTATTATCTACTGCAACCTTTCTGTGTGTGAGGAGGATGTTTGTGTGTGTGTGTGTGTGTGTGTGTGTGTGTGTGTCTATAAAGGCCTGTATTAAAAGACAACAAAACACAAAACACAAACCTGACAAAACCTGCATTCACAATGAGACTGTTATAGTAGAGCAGAGCTACTGACCAGCCACAGGGCTGAACAAATCACTTCATGTGTACACGACTGTGCCTCACTGGACATTGCTCCTGGGGGTTGCCACAACATATCTATAGTGTAATATAAATGATGTAGCATATCTACAGTATAGTATAACATATCTATAGTATAGTATAAATGATATTCAAGCATCACAATAAACCTAAATGAACCTTCTTTTTCTCACTTATACTGACTGATCAGATCGCAATACTGCAATAACAGCAACCTATTAAGCTACTGTAATTTTACACAAAATGTTTTTGATGTATATTTTATTTGAACTCATTTAAGCAACCATGAAAACTAGCCTAATATAAACATTTATTTAAGCAAATATGAAATGTTCACATAAGAAAAACAAAATAGATGAACTTGCAGTATGGAGGATGGTGTGCAGATATAGTGGACACACAAACTCTGGTTTTGTGATTTGTGAAATGAATTGATTGCTGAATTCAAATAGGCTCAACAGCCTATGCCCAGAACAGCACACTACCTCTAATCTTTACCAGTGAAATAAACACAACAAATGAACAAGAGACTTAAAAACATATAACTTATGCACAGTATGCTCACTGGCTAGAATTCCTGCCACACGGTAACTGTGAATCTTGGGCACAAAATCAATGCACAGCACCATACAGCATGATAAGTCCGTTGGTAATGAACATTTCACCAACGAATGCCATATTAATGTTATATCCGGTTAGATCCAGCCATTACGGTCAGTCCAATCTGCTTGCTTCTCCTCAATCCTATCCTATCTGGATCCCACATACTAGTAATTGTCTACTCCATGGGGTTCCAGTCTAGACTTTCTCAAGGTCTGCAGGTTCAAGCCTTGGTCATTTACAGTTCAACTTGAGTTCCAGTTTTAGCTGTCTCGTGGTGCAGCTGGGTCCTCTTCAGCTTCCTATGACACATAAAGCTCTGACCTCTGCCACCGCAGCAAGTTTAACTGCTAAGATCTCAAAGCCAAAACTGCTAAGCAAAAGTGCTAAGCAAACTTAATACAAATCTAAAGTTTACAAGATTGTTGAAAAACAGATATGTTAATGTAGGCTATGTGTGAATTATCAGAATGGCATAGTGACACTGTGTACTTTTGAGCTGCTGGTGTCTGGTTTTCTTTGTGACAAGGGACTGAAAACAGAAGGATTTTCAATTCAGTTTGTTCTGAGTAATTATTTTTTGTGCCTGTTCCAGTGTTCTAAGGCCTCTCCTCTAAATGGTAACCGGTTAGAACGTTATAGAACAACGGTTAATAACGTTCCTTTAAAAATAACATTGTCTTTACAAATTGATTTATGGCCTGTGGCACAATACTAACAGCCTTAACGCTTAAATCAAAGCACATTAGATATCAAGGCCAACTGTTAAAAAAATGTGCTTGTATTCAGGAGTGGGGCGAGATTTAAAAGTAGGCAAGGAGGCCTATAATAATAGATCTTAAATGTCTGATAGGCACAGAAAATGCCCTTGCTATAAGCCCTGTAATAGCCTAACCTATGTGGGGTGCTACCAACTGCATGACAGGCCTATAGATATGTTCCTAGTGTCTCTGGTAGCCTATGTTATTTCACACAATGTTTCAGTAATTCAGGCTACAAACCGGTACTTGGAAAAGGCAGTTAGATAGTGTTGGATATGAAAATCCTTTTTTATCAACTAGTAGTTCTAGCCTATTATACTAAAGAGACTAAATTCAACCTATAAGGGGTCTGGGGAACACTTTATGTGCTTTCCAAGCCTGTGGACTTTTGAATAACATTCAAACAAAGTTATAATCGGGAATTGAAAAAAAAATTGAATAAAACTGAAATTAATGTTTTTACTCCGGAACAAGTAAAATTGGTTTTGTTGACGTTTTTGGTTAAGTTCATCCAAAAATTGTGTTTGTTTTCTGGTTTTTCGTTTTCGTTATTTGAACCATTTCTAATCCCTGTTTGTGACGTCTAAGCATTTCTCAAAAGACGTCTTTAAACATTTCACTGAATTGTTCCAATTTCATTGCCGCCATTTGGGACACCTGCAGTCTGAGGTAAAATGGAAGACACTGTTACCCACAGTCACAAAGCTATTACAGGAAACTCTTTTTAACAGTGTAGTATTATTGTGCATGCACACACACACACACACACACACACACACACACACACAGCTTCTCCTGGCATCTGACATCGTTCTTACTAAAACGAAACAGAAGAGCAGGAAATTAGAGGGGAAGGGAAAAGAAGGAGAGGCAGTGGGACAGAGTAGGAGCAGAAGAGAGGAATCTCCACACCCCGTGCTCCTAAATAACACAGATCAACCAAAAGAAATCCAACGACAACTTATCAAATATCAGCGTGCACAAAGACTTCCATTTAAACCCGTGCACACATGTACATGCCTTCTTTTCAAGCTTTTTGTGTACTTTCCCGTGCATGGAAATACCTGACAAGCACAAGCTGCGCACACACATACACACACACACACACACACACACACACACACACACACACACACACACAGTTTCCTGAAACCTAGCACTGCTTGCTATAAAAAAGTCCCAAAGTCTGGAGGACAGCACTCTCTCTGTCCTCGCACTCTCATCACTAAATGATCCTTCACTCTACAGTACATGTGTCACCCTCTCTCACCTACCTACCCATGCACACGCACCATCCTATGGCCGTGACACACTTGTTAGCTAACAGGAAATATGCTGCAATATCTACTGCAGACAAAATAGCACTGACCTCCTCCTTCTCCACACACACAACTTATTCATCACACACACACACACACACACACACACAACACACTTCTATTGTGAGACTGACGAGATGGCACTGTGTAAACATGCTGCTTCAGTTGAATCATTAATCAGAGAAGAAATGGGAGTTAAGACATGCTGAACCACCCTTCACACACACACACACACACACACACACACACACACTTCCATGGAAACCCACCCTGGCCTTAGCACAGGTGACTAGGTTTGTTGCTCTTGTATCGGACTCACATATTGAATCAGACTCGCCCCGACACACATACCACTCTTTGGTGCTTATTACACGTTTTCATAGCCTCCATTTCTGGACAGCCACATGTCCTCTGTGTGTCTAGGCAGGTGGAGGGTTCCAGGTAACTTAGTGACCAACCAAGTTAGTCACTCAAATCAACCTTAGCATTATCCTTTGCATTACTGAGTGCACTATGCTGTTTTGAAATTTAGGGGCCTCCCTGGTACACCCAAAAGTGATCTGATTCCTCAAAATCCTTTTTTCTTGTTTTGTTGTGTAACATAGCTTAGTTGTAAGTATGCTAAGAGATGAGGACATTGATTAAAAACCATTACTGGATCTGTGTGTGACGCAGGGGTGAGACACCATGCATGTGTCTCAGAAGCGTGTGATGGAGGGTGGGGGAAAACCAAAGAAGGAATTTCATAAAGAGGGCCTTCCCACACTCCCTGTGTGAACACAAAGATCCTGTCATGGCACTGCGGTCCACTTTAGCACACACACACACACGCATTCACGCACATATACACATGCACACAAAGAGGCTAGCTTATTCATTCATTCAAAAACATTACTGGTGAAAAATGACAGACTTCAACATTTTTAGGTTATGAATTACTTCTGTCCAGAAGCGCCTTATCCACTACACTAGATGTGAAAGCATCAAAAAGCACATATCACTCAACTTAAGGGGAAGTACTGCAGTCACAGAAATAAAATATACATATTCATGATTGACTTGATCAAAAAATTCTAAATTTGCTGAACATGCAGATATAAAAATTGCTGACCATATTTTGCATTTACATTTTCCCAAGTAGGCCTACATGTGGTGGATATTTGGCAGATGCTCCAGTATAAAAACTGAGTTAGGTCTAAGTTCATTTAAGAAAGATGACCTAGAAAAGATGTGCTCTTTTTTGCTTTAAAGTAAACTCTGAACTGCGTAGGAGTTAGAAGATCAAATGAATGTACCACACACATAGCTCAAGACAAGACTGAGCACACAAGCCCTCCGCTGCACACCAACCTCACTGGAGCCTCACCCTGTCCTCCTTTCATCCGCTCTCCCTCTCTGAGCAGCATCTGTCTGCCTCGGCCTCTCTGAAGGTTAAAAGATGCACCTGTTTCTACAATGCTACCAAAGACAAACAGCAGCCTTATTGAAAGGCATTGAGCAGATATCCCCTCTTCACTCACACACACACAAAGCAATATTCCTATTTTCCATTGCGTACCGTCATAATTCATCAGTCAGCGCTAAAGAACAGAGGGCACATCTGAGAACGGAACACACAGAGAGAACACACCCTTGGAGCTTCCTCCCAGCACACACTGTGATGGATCTGCTGCCATAGTAGTCATTTGTTACCCTACGTTCCTTGTACGTACCAAATCCGTCCACACTCAGTGAGGACTTCTGAACCAAATGTAAACCCATAAGATGGTAGCGATGCCTTTAATGTTAGTTTTCAGACATTAGTGGTCTTTGAAGCATGTCGCTCTTGTCTGCATAGTCTTGCCTGAGAGATGCCTACAGTCATGTCTAAACAGGCCCAAAGTCATTGACCAGTCTCTAGAATGCCCAACCCTTAAAGGTCAAATTGGCTGCCTTTTGCTCCACTGCAGTAGCACTTTACGAAGAGCTAGGTTTCTTCAGGGGGCCTATTGTGTGGTTCAGCCTAACCTTCTCTGAAGTGGCATTTAGGAGCCATCTCCATTCATTGGCTGTGTTTGACTATTGCAGCCTACCTAGACCTCAAATCAGAATTAAATTCTAACCAATCAGATTTTTGGAGGTGACTAACTACATTTGATAAATGGCAGTTGAGGCTTTTCAACAAGGCAAAGAAATATAGCTGGGGCACTATACCAGAAAGACCCCAACATCCCACACAAGTAGACTTGCTAACTAAGATCTATTCAGACCACAACCTGGTGCTAACCACTAAGGTCAGTTCATAATGTTGCTAAATGGACAAGTGTCAAACTCATACACTAACCCAGTACAACGACTCTTTGTGCTCTTACTGTGCCTTCATAGGATCCCACTGTCCACTTAACCAGCTTTCCCACCAAGAGATGGACAGTCCACACACATACACACACGCAATGACTTCACCCCACATCCGCTGGCCACATCACACTGACCTCACCAGGGTCTGGCTGGAACAGTGTGAGACAGGAGAGCGCCTGCCCACAGTATTCTATTCCTCACAGAATGAGTCTTTCTCTCCTTCCGCCTCCTCTGTCGCTCTCTCTTTCTCTTTGGGTACAACTGTTCCGTTTTTTTTATCTTTAGAGATAAATGAATTCTTGGTGGGTTAGCAGACAGTGGGACACAATGGGACTTGTTTATTGTGTGAGAATAAAGGCACCCAAGATGCATTGAGTCAAGAGAAGAACCAAACAGGAAGAAAAGATGGAGCGCACTGAGTCCTTGGTTCAGACTCCCCCAGAAGACTCATCATGGAAAGGCAAAAGGAAACAATCTCTGACCTGCTTTTTTTCTCTCTCATCTAAGCCGACACTAAGAGGTCAAAGCTATAACTTGGAGTAACTAAATCTGGCCTAGAGAGGAGGTGCGAGTTAAGCTAAAATGTATTGGGTAATTGGCTGTTGAGCCACTTAGACTGTCACTAACATACAAAGCCTTGGATAAATGCTACTATTTCTTTCAGGTCATCAGTTATAATACCTTAGTTTTAGTGTAAGGACTGTGATAGCAGTTGCTTGTCCATACTGTGTCTGCCATCAAGTGGCCAGTTGGTGTATTACGGTCACCATCGGACTCCAGCTGTGTAGTTTCCGAAAACAAACACACAAATCTACATTCAATAGTCTTTTATCTTTGTTCAATAAAAGGCAACTAAATTATTAATGATAAAGGCCTATTACGTTATATATGCCAGGCATATAACACTATAGATTGTTAATCATAAATGTCTTCATAATATTTTGGCTCCGATCATATCAATTACAAAATTGGCAGTTCTAAGAATAATTATGGCCACAATAACTTTCCTTATAGTATACAGTATGTTAAGGCTTTTTGCCCTCATTCAGACAGGGCAGTGAAAAGTGGCACTCAAAGAACGGAGAGAGAGAGCCCACAATAACGTTGCAAGTGTGTTCACAGCAGTCTACCCATTATGTTACCTTGCCTTAACCAGACACAGGGCCTGAACCCTTCTAGCACACCACCAAAGCCAGGTCCATGTCTCGCAAGGCAACCTTTTCCAGTATTTTCTTGGACATTTCATGTCATTAAAAAATAAATTAAAAAATGAACAGCTTTCAAAACATTCCATTCTTCTTAAGACTTCCATGTGCTTTCATAGACCAAACCTTAAATCCAAACCTGTTGGGAGCTGCTGTTCAGGCTCATTGTTGTGTTGAAGTGTGTGGCTTTAACGCTCCTCTCCTGACTAGTGCATTTCCCCCTGGTTCCCTCAAAAAACATCTACAGAAACAGAGGCATGTTATCCTATGCATCCATTCTCTACAAAACAGAATCAGCAGAAGTGACAGATGTGGATAGAAAGGGCATACTAACTAACGGAGAATAACAAACTCTTTGGACCTGAAGGGTACCCCAGACAGTGTGATAAGCTAGCCTGGCATAAACCCCTGATCTTGTGGATGAGTGAATCTGTCACACCTTGCTCGAAGTTGAATTACCATTAACCATAGTTATATTCAGACTGTGTCCATGGGCACCATCCTAGCCCGTATAGGCTTACCATGTACAGCAAGTCAACATTACAGGTTAGTGACTAAAGCAGCTTACTGAAATACCCCTCTGGTTTGTATGAAGTCAATCCGCATTGAAATATTCCAAAAGGAAGCGTTGAGAGAGTGAGAGCTACAGGTCAACTAAGTGTTGGAACACATGAATGGATGGTGGATCAGGGTGTGAAAGAACAACATTTCAAAGCCTCTGCATTTGCTAACAAGTTTTATTTTATAGTAAATGAGAAGTGTGCCAGTCAGAGGTGGCATGGACAGGGGGGGGTCCAAGTGCTGATTATCTGGAGCCAATGAAGGTGAAGGAGGCACCAGGTAAGGGTGTGGTCAGGTAGAGGCGTTGGGGATGGGCTTATGTCTTTGGTCCATACTTGGTGGAAATGGGACAGGGTGGGTGAAAAGTAGGGGACAAGAAGGCACTTGAGTTTACAGTTGTCTCAGGAAAAAAAAAAAAGATGATCTGAACAGAGGAAAGAGTTGATCTAAACTACTTCTGTAAGGTCCAGAGTTCAATGGGCCTGATGACACAGCTTCATACATAAATTAGCCACCAGGGGGCAGCCAAACAAACGTACAGTTACATATGTACACACTTCAGGAGACGAGAGAAGATGAGAGCAGTGAGCAGTAAATATCATTAACCTGTTGTTCATTCGGGTTTTCCCCCGGTCAGAGGACAACTGTTTAAAAAGACTAGAACTAAAAGCTTCAAAAAGGCAGTACAAATGAAAAAGAACAGTCTCTTTGGTGAACACCTTTACAGAAAGAGGATAAATGTCCAAAAACAGGACAAAAACAGACAAAAACACTGAAGAATTTGAGAGGGAGAAAAAAAAAAAACAGGCAAGCTGAAAATCAGTCTCGAACCTTGTGAGAGAAGGCTGCTCTGCTGAACATGTCTGTGGAGGATGGGGTGGGGTGTAAGGCTACATTGGCAGTGCAAATGTGGGCCGAGGCATGAGTGAGTCCAAGTTATGACTGACCGCTAAACGAGCCCTGCACAAACAGCTGGACACAGAGCCCTGTGGGAAGCAGCTCCAGTTAAGTCACTTCACTGAAAGCCCTCATTACTTTTAAGAAACGTGTGGGCCAAATTCTTCATCGGGTCAAATCCACCATCCTACACCTAACGCTGACCGTTAGCACTAGCCCACGCCTATCCTGCACCAGTGGGGATGAGAAACATGGTTCTCACTGCTTTTAGGAAATACTGGGGTGTGGGTGGAATCTAAAGGGAAAGAAAAACTATGGTCGTCCATAAGAAAAGGAATTGAAAGCATTTGAACTGAAGAGCACAGTTTAGGGGTTCAGGGTTGTTTTCAGAAGCCATGTCGGCATGTAGTGAATTCTGCACAGGCGTAAACGGCATGTTAGTGTTTGAAGTGACAGGCTCTCTTCACTGAGATCCAGACGATTGAGGAGATAGCACTGACTCACTGCCTTTGGGGGGGTTGTCTCATGGCTGGAGGTGATGGAGGCTCAAATGCCCCCATGGAATTTGACTCTCCCCAGGTTGGGCAGCGGTTGGGGGCAACTGCCGCAGCAAGGTGGCTACAATGAGGTATATGGCCTAGAGTTTGTTCAGACATTAAAGATGTACATTAATGTGGAGGATTCTCTTCAGTACCTCTTCAGAACATGCACACACACACACACACAGAAAAAACGTGGAGGAGAGGTGGAGGCTGAGAACCAAAGGGGGCTATATCGAGGAAGAATGTCAACCTGTGTGTGGGTAGATGTGAGGCTTGCTCGGAACGGACTGCATACGTACACACAGAGTGCTCACTCCATGCTCTGTGACGCATGTTGCACATATCCAGAGTTTGGAACAGCAATAGATCCTTTCAGTTCTACATGCATGTGGACTCACAGTGCGGGTGTGGCTACACCTCCACAATGAAGACCAGCGGGAAAGTGAACACATCTGAGAAACGCCAATCTGATCTCTAGCTCTCTACATTCATGCAGGCACACAGACAAACACGCATATACACACACGGTAAGAAGTCAGATGATTTTGTTTGTGCAGCCACGCACATCTGCACAGACAGCTGGACGGTGTAAGAAGAGAGAACACACACACACACACACACACACACGAGCGGCCCTTGTGGATCCACGTGGCAGAGGAGGAGGAAGAGGAGGAGGAGGAGGAGGAGGAAGAGGAGGGATCTTAGCTGTGTGAGAGCATCTGAGCCAGGAAGAGGGTTTGGCAGCTCAGCCTGTTAGCCCATCCCAGCCACAACGGCAGAACTTGGGCTCCAGTTCTACACAGCCCAGATCAGAAAACCAGATCAACGACTTCAAAAAACTAACTAAAACAGTCAAGAAATCAGAAATCAAGAGGAATATAGAACACAAATTAAACAGATTTTTTAAAAACAAAAACAAATTCTCAAATTAAAGCTTACACATATTGTTGATGCCCTTACATAGTGCACTAACACAAATACAAATTTAGACTAGATGGTTTGCTAATAGTCTCTGGAATGAACGTATAGGTGTGCGAACGACACCAAAAAAATGTAAAAGTTTAAAACAAAAAAAGGAGGCATTTGGAAAGCGCCTGGGTAACGGGGAGATAAGGAGGGATGGAGAGAGAGTGAAGGAGGAAGAGAGAACGTCCACAAAGCGCCTGGGTAACGGGGAGATAAGGAGGGATGGAGAGAGAGTGAAGGAGGAAGAGAGAACGTCCACATTCCTTCATGAGTGGCCCGAGAGAAACAGGGCAGGGGAGCTTGCACAGGTGGCGCTGGAGCTCAGCAGAGAACATGTAAACTTGAGTTTGATTCTTCATGGACAAGGGGATGTAGGCGTGGGCAAATAGGGCAAATAGGGCAACGAGTGGTGAAGGGGAGAGGGGAGAGGGGTGGGGGTGGGTGGGAGGGGGACTGTGGAGACCCGACTGGCCAGTCATGACACATTCCAGTGGCCTGGTCCTTCTCTAATGTGCGCCGGCTGTACTGCTCAGCTGCTCTGAGGACTTCAGCTAGTTTTAACGCTGTGTGCCACTGGTGTGTGTGTGTGTGTGTGTGTGTGTGTGAGAGTGTACAAGATGGCCAGGCTTGGGGGTGGTGGGAGGGCGAGGCGGGAGGCTATGTGCTATGACCGTGCACGGTGTGCGTGTGTCAGGGGCAGTGGGTTCGGGGGGGCCTCTGAGGAAGGCCGTTATGAGCTGGATGAGCTGGATGAGCTGGAAGAGCTGGATGAGTTGGATGAGCTGGACCATCGTGACGACTGTAAGAGGAAGAGTAGGCCGGGCCCCGGCTGTGGGCAGAGTTAGTGCCGTCGCCGTGATGGCGGTCGCCATGGTAGCGTTCACCCTGGTACCGATCTCCTTGGTAACGATAGCCACCACGCCCAGGGTTCCTGTCGTGGTAGGAGCCATTAAACCGCTGACCTCCGCGCCTGTTACCCTGGTAAACCTGAGAAAGAATACACAAAACAAACAAACAAATAAACAATAGATCACCCTACTCGTACCAAAGTAAGATGGGGTCACCCCTCTATCAGTCGAACAACATACACTGCCGTTGGGTGTTACTTAGAAATGTCCATTCCACTCCATTATAGGCAGAATACCAGCTGAGATCAGTTGCATTGTTTTTTTAATCAGGGCAGCAGTTTTCAGATTACATTATGCGCTTACATAATTGCAAGAGGGTTCTCCAATGTTCTCAGTTAGCCTTTTAAAATGATATCAGATTAGTAAACAGAATGTGCCTCTGGATCATTGGATGAAGGGCTGCTGATAATGGGCAATGTGGATTAGCCCGTCTGAGCAACACTGACAACAGAGAAACACACACCGTTTACCTTGCGCTCAATACAGCCGGCCATCACAGAGATGAGCAAGAGACCTGTGTGCAGACAGGACTGCACACACACACACACACACACACACACGAGTGTCCTCACCATCTCCAAAAAATTGCATTAAAGATCAGCCATTTCTTTCTACAACAGTCATTTACAACATTAATGACGAAAACAAGGACATTTGTAAGTGACTCCAAACTTTTGAATGGTAGTTGTATGCACAAATCAGCACACAGGTCCTCAGTGAGCTGGAGCTGAGGCGCTGGGGGGCGTTGCCCTGCTCACCTGTCTGTGTGGGGTTGCCCTGCCTACCTGTCTGTGTGGCGTTGCCCTGCTCACCTGTCTGTGTGGCGTTGCCCTGCTCACCTGTCTGTGTGGCGTTGCCCTGCTCACCTGTCTGTGCGGCTGGTTGGGGCGACCTCCGGGGGGCGGAGCCTGGGTCTGGGGGGCGCTAGCAGAAGCTGCTGACGGAGCCGACACTGCTGGGCCAATCAGGGAGGAGGAGGAGGAGCTACAGCGAGAGCGGCTGGAATAGCCCGTCTGAGGGTGGTACACTGACAACAGAGAAACACACACCGTTTACCTTGCGCTCAATACAGCCGGCCATCACAGAGATGAGCAAGAGACCTGTGTGCAGACAGGACTGCACACACACACACACACACACACACACACGAGTGTCCTCACCATCTCCAAAAGACGTGATGTTGGCCTTGAGGGGCTCCAGTTCGTAGGTGAACTTCACAGCTTTCCCCAAATCCTCGTCATACTTGCGCTCGCTAACAAAGTGCTGTGCACCAGAACACATCCATTAGAGCACATTCCTCAGTGTGACAGCGTATGAAGATACAGAGGGATGCAATCACATGAGATGGGCAAATGTGTGGTACCTTTATGTCTGCGCGAAGTTCACTCAGCTGGTCTTCAGACATGGAGGCTGACTTATCGGTCAAGCGTCGGAGTTCTTCTGCTCGCTTCTGCCTGCCATCCAGAATAGCCACTGCAACACAAGGCAGTTCCATCAAAACACAGGCACACTCACAGAGCATGAAATCACTGCACTGAGGAGACTTATACAGACTTAAGGATGGTTTATTGAGTAAATGTTTATCCTTTTACATCTTAAACAAACTAAAAGTAGGCTACAAATACAGGCTGATACGGGTTAGGCTTCTAGGCTATTCTCCACACTGACAGGCTGCAGAGAAGAGGCATGCACTCTCTGGGAAACACGCACAACCTTGAATGCTGACAGCTGACTCGTTTTGTAAGAGAAGTGCAGGAAATGGCATGAGAAACATCAGTGTAATGCTACTGCAAGTATTCAAATTAGGCTACGAAACAAACAAGTCATTTATAAAAAATAAAAATTAGTCACAGTAAATTTGAACCAGCTGCATGTTGGATTAATCACAAAAAGGCACATTTGGACAAATATTGGCAAAACCGTTATGAGTTGGCCGATATCGATATGCACCGATAAGTTTCAAAAAATAGCAAAAAATGGCAGAGATATCGTCTAGAGCAGTGTTTCCCAAACTTCCCAAACTTTTTAAAAATGACAGACCATCGCGACCCATATTGTTTTAGGCCACAGGTTCTCAAACTTTTCAATAGCATATAGCACATAACTCGTTATATTAGCCTATTTCTGGAGGTTTCTTTGGAAAGTTGAATCCATATTTTTCTCTGGAGTTAAACGTTTGCTTGTTTGTAGGCCTTATACTAAGGCTGTGTATTGATGTTGTGACAATTGGCTATGTTGTAAGAATGTGAAATGAATAAATATCAAAACAAGAGGCTTTTATAGCCAAAAGATAATGTACCTTTACTGTAGCCTAGTATAGTTTGCGAAGTGGAAAACGAGAGGAAATAATAGCTTTTAAATTGTCAATATAAATTGTAGCCTAATATAATGCACTGTTGTGCGTTTTAAATCCGAAATAATAAGGAATGTGAGGAAGTTGCTGTTAACTTTAAAGAGTGCATCTCGAAACTGTACAGCCTATGACGCAAATTGAATATGTCCAGTAGGCTACACAGATGTCTGCTTGACAGCACGGTAACTAGATTTTAATCGGTCAACGGAAGCAGCTGTCCGTTAATGTTCGTGTTGATTCATGTCCTTTGCATTTTGCAACTGCGAGGTCCATGGCAGGCGCCCCACAGAAATGTTTCATTTTGCAAGTGAGATGCACGCTGCCCCCTCTGCGACGTGTTCGCCCCCAGTTTCAGAGCTATTCTAAGTGCAAAATTGCACCGAGGGCCATGACTGTGGTAAACAAACTATATCCTAATAGAAAACTGATAACTTAAATGGTATAAGCTAGGCCTATTAGACAACATAAATTGTGCTGGCGACCCAAATAAAATCTCCTGCGACCCACCTGTGGGTCGCGACCCAGTCTTTGGGAACCAAAGGTCTAGAGGAGACTCTTCTGCAATGTCATCTGCAATGCTGTACATGAAAAGCCATCACCTCCATTATCTCAAATTAGTATGTAATACAGTGATGGCCAAAAGTGTTGGCACCCATGCTAAAGTTGACTGAAAAGAGGAATATAAAATCATCTTTTGGAAATTGATCTTAATGCCCGTGAAAAATGAGGAAATATCTAACCTTTAAGGACACCAATTTTCTTAGTGAATGAATAATGTATCATAAATAAATAAATGTTCTTCCTTAAAATACAGGGGTCATAAGTATTGCCACCCCTATGTTAAATGGTGTTATTTCAGTTAGCCTATTAGCTGGTTTGTTGCTCATTGAGCTCAATGCAAATCACTTAAGGCATTAATTAAGATCAATTTCCAAAAGATGATTTTATATTCCTCTTTTCAGTCAACTTTAGCATGGGTGCCAACACTTTTGGCCATCACTGTATGCTCATGCTATTCAGTGATTATTGTATCAATAGCATTATCACTACTACCTTGTTATGGCTTCACCATAAAGCCATCCCTTCAAACCTAAGTCGTCAGCTTGATTTGGAGGTCTGTATTCCTGAAGCCTGTACACTGTGTGACTGAGCCGAAGTGGCAACTTTGAGCCTCAGGAGTTTCCAAGAGACTCCAGTCAAGCAAGTGAACGCAGAAAAAGCTTAGATTCAGAGTCCCCGTTTTAGATCAACTATGCAGACCAGTGACTAGACAACACAAACTAAATTTGGGACAAGTTAATCACTGAGGCTAGTGTTTCAGACCAAACCTGAGTCATGTCAGCCTTGAAACTGTGTCGCAAGTGGCTTTCATTTAGAGTAAGCATCATAAGCATACACAGTAAATACATTGATAATAGAAGGAAAGTAGTGTCCCTCTTCCAACAGGCAGATGCTACCATTTACTTATTTGGTAAGTGCTTGTTTTTGTCTTTTTAGAAGAAAGCAGGAATTTTTGGAATTCGTTGGTCTCGATGTTGCTCTACTGTGTTCTCAAACACACACAGAACTACATGCACTCAAACAGGACAAAGGTCTCATTCAAGGATGGGACAAATTTGATACTCTTCCACCCTTAAGACAGACACACACACAGGTATTCATACTCACTGGCTTCAGCTTTCACTTTATCCATCTCACCCAACAGTGCCACCTCTCTGTCCATTAGACTAGAGAGAGAGAGAGAGAGAGAGAGAGAGAGAGAGAGAGAGAGAGAGAGAGAGAGAGAGAGAGAGAGAGAGAGAGAGAGAGAGAGAGAGAGAGAGAAAGAAAGAAAGAAAGAAAGAAAGAAAGTTACTCAACACGTATTAGGGAACAGAGACCACATCCTGACTGCCGGTGTGGTGTAAACATGATCCATTTCCCACATTTTGAGAGCCCTGCAGGAAGAAAGGTGGGAGAAGGGTAGCGCGAGTACCAGCTCTGAAGCTCCGCAAACGTCTGCTTCATGCGCTTGATGGAGGTGTCCATCTCATCCTTCACCAGTACGCGGTAGCGCGTCAGAGACGCCGTGCACCTCTGCAGGTCCTTCACCGAGCGGTCGATATTGGAAGCTGAGACAAACAAACAAAAAATGTGTGAAAAAGTGTACATTTCGGAGACTAGAGTAGATATACACACACAACGTGAAACACATCTCAGAGACTAGACAAGGTGAAACACATCTCAGAGACTGGAGAAGATATACGGACAAGGTGAAACACATCCCAAGAGACTGGAGAAGATATACGGACAAGGTGAAACACATCCCAAGAGACTGGAGAAGACATACGGACAAGGTGAAACACATCCCAAGAGACTGGAGAAGGCTACACACTTCTGCACAATGTATAAGGTTAGCAAAGCTTAGACCGAGTGCATCCCTTCAGTGACCTAACTCCATCTGCTCTTTATTTCTCTTCAGAAGCTCACGCTATACTGCAAGCCGTTAGGCCCTGACACACACACACACACACTTTCTCTTTAAGGAGGGTGGAAACATCACACACGTGGAGGACTTTATTAATGACATGTTGGCAGCGGATTGTAAAATGGCTGCGCTGGCCTTGCTCCCAGGGGACACTTTGCAGAGCGCACCCTTATCCTTCCTGTTGGCTGGGTGCTGGACGCCGTGCTGGGATCTGACACAGCACTTTTATTTATTCATCCCGTGACCCGGGCTTCCTCCTCACGTGGCTGCAGGCCTGTCGTGTCACTCCTGCCCTGCCTCAAGCACTGGGAAGAGGAAGTACTCATTCTCAGAAGAGGGTTGGTTGCGCGGTTGCTGGAAGTCATAGCAATTTAACAGGCTCATTTTGAGCAGTGTGAAATGTCAAAAGATATTTTCGTGCTTTGCCATCCTGGCCCATTGGTCGCCCACAAGTATGCGATGACCGACTCTGTTAGTTCTTCTCATCTAATGCTGTTATAATACTGAGGTGGGTGAGGGATTGTAGAAGCCTAGATTTAGGAAAATCTCACCAATTTTTTTGGCACCAGATGCACCTGTGTGGTCATTTGGGTGAGAGGAGCTGGAGCTGGAACCAGGTCTGGGACGCGACTTGTTGCTACGGGAACCATGTTGATGGAGTCCAGGGCTTAAAGAATGTTGCTCTGCTTCAGGTGCTAAATTCAGATAGAGACACACACATTACCTTCTGTACAAAGTAGAAATGTCTCACATGGAGAGAAGTTCACATGAGATATGTATACAACCAAATTGACGCCACATTTAGAAAATGGTTATAGAATGTGGCAAGTGAAACAGAGAGTGGTTAGTGGTGTAATCCAACACACACACACACACACACACACACACACACACACACACACTTGTTTTTGACACAGGAGGGAGGAGCAGTCAGGCAGAAGGGAGTGTAACTTTACATATCTCTACTTTCAATTCCATCTTTTGACTGCTTGTGGCAGAACACTGTATGTTTGAGCACTGGGGGAAATGCAATACGCTCTTACTGCTTAAGTATCCATTACTACACTGGTGGCTTTGGGCTGCGGTTGCAAGCAGAGCTTAACCAAACTACTAATTAGTGGACACTGACCTAACAGACACAACACATAAAGAATGAAAGTGGAGGGACATGATCAAATGAGCACATGCCTTGTGCTATACGCGAGAGGAAAAGATAATTGTCAGTTTTGTGTGTTAATAAAGTCACATGTATGGCTCCACAGATATCCTGTTAAGATCCCCCACTTCCTACTGATCAGGTAAGTATTGACTGTAATGCCAATCAGGTCTGGGTTGGAAGCCATCAATAAGAAGCAGCATGCTTGGTTGGCATGAGAGTGTGGTTGTATGAGAGAGTGGTTGTGACAGAAGCCTCTGAGCGCCGTTACCTGTGAGGTCGGGCAGGTCTGGCGTGGCGGGCTCGGAATCCAGCTCGGCGTCCAGTGACACAGAGTCTAGCTGCTCGCTCAGGGAGTCCAGAGACTCACCCTCAGCGGCCAGCGAACCGTTGGCATGGAAACCGTTGTGCGCGTCGGGCACCTCGGGAAGCAGGGTGGACTCAGATGGGGTGGGCTCAGGCTCGGGGTCTGCCTCCTTGACCTGGGGTTTAGGCTTCTTCTTTTTTTTGGGCTGGAGGGAGGAGAGGAGGAGAGGAAAGGAGAGGAGAGATGAGGTGAAGGACCAAGCAGAGGAGGACAAATGAACATCACCACCAGCACTGACGCTAAAGTCATTTCCAATGCTGAGACGGGATCTGAATGTGGCTACGATTGCCAAAAGGGCCATTAAAAATCATTTCTCCAATTTGGTACAATTTTGCCTTCAGATGAACCATTTCAGTCAGTCCAACTGTCTGCTCCAGAGAGCTTGGTGCCAGGGTGAGGAGTAAGAAGACAGCTGAACAAGTCTCAACTCAAAGTATGTCATGTATGGACCATTTCAAGAGAGTTCCATTATCAGCATCATAGTTGTCCCCACAAGGCTTCCGTTTTAACATTCCATATGTTATCTTAATGCAAAGTAGATTGGGAACCAAATAGAACATTCAAGCATTGTTTTTATTGTTGAAAGGGTCAAAGGGTGAAAGGGTTGGTGAAGGGGCCCACAGGGTCCCTGGCTGGGGAACATGTTGAGGCATGCCATAGCTCGAGGGCCTGGATCATTCCACAAAGAGACTTCAAGTCCTGAGGCAGATTTTTGTGATATTGAGGAAATTACAGCTTACTACTAGAACCCTGGAACACTATTTGTGTTTCAGGTTTCACATTTAGAATAATAATGCCAACCTGCACCACCCCATGATCTACTGATGACACTGCAGGATTTACAGTAGAATCAGCACAACTAAAAAAACACTCTGGTTTAAAACTCATACAACCATTACTATTGTAAGTGGAGTGGAGAGAAAGTGTGTGTGTGTGTGTGTGTGTGTGTGTGTGTATGTATTAGGGCTGCAACAATTAATCGATTCGTTGTCAACTATTAAATTGCCAACTATTTTGGTAATCGGTAAAAATTCTGATGGCAGCTTCTTAAACTTGAATATGTTCAGCTTTACTAACTTAGGAGTAACAATAGGACTAAGATTATTTGAGGCCATAATTTTAGGCTTTGGTAAACAATGATCAACATTTGTGTGTGCACAAAAATCTGTGGAATGCAGCACTTCAGACAACAATTTTGATCAGGAATGTGACACCCAGAGGAAGTGTCAATCATCTTGGAGCATACCTTTTTTTTCCCAGTGACATTCCATTCCTTCAGGATCTCCACAGCACTTCCTGCCAGAGTTCAAAAGCAGTCGGTCAGTCAGAGAGGGCAAACACAGGCCACTTGCTTGCATGCACGCACGTACACACACACACACAAACTCACTCACTAAGCATACAAGCCCCACTTCATTGGGCAACATCTGTGAAGAGGCCCATCCAGAGAGCTCTGCAGCTACATTGTGACGTCTGTCTGTACGTGTCGGGTACGTGTGCCACCTGGGGGTGTTTACAGCGGCTCAATCAACCATTCTAGTGTGTGTGTGTGTGTGTGTGTGTGTGTGTGTCACATTCAACTAGAGACTAGCTGAACAATCTCATGAGTGTAGTAATCTCCCAGTTGTGGTAAGCTGGCAAACATGCAACCATAACAACAGAAATGTACCAGAGCACAAAAGTGCACTTTAGCTTGGCACACACGCGCACACACACACACGTAGTTCCAAACATGCAGAGGCACATACACCCACACACACCCCTGTGCCTCCAAACTAACCATGCACTCCTCCCCTTGTTCACACATGTGTACGTGTGCTTAAATGAGTGCTTTTCTGGTCTGGCATCCACTTGTACTACCGTACCTTCCACAAACGCGTGCACAGCGCGGTCCACGCAGTTCTCAAAGTGCTGCAGCACCAGGGCAATCTCGTTGTTGCTCTTGTTGGGGACCACCGCACGCACAGCGTTTATCTGCACAGCCCAGACGAAGGAGGGGAGAGAGGAAACGGGGGCGAGAGAGAGAGAGAGAGAGAGAGAGAGAGAGAGAGAGAGAGAGAGAGAGAGAGAGAGAAAGAGAGAGAGAGAGGCAGTCAATCTGGAAAAGATCTTAACCAAAGTCAGCCAAAGCACCCCAACCCACTCTCCCCGCACCGCACCTTCCCTCTGGATGTTTACGATGGCAGTATGAAGCCCAGTTAAACATTCTAGTCAAGAAAAAAAATAAAAAATCTACCAGAATGGCAGACTGCACAGTGTAATAACAGCGTGACTTCATACTTCAGATAGGAAGACATTAAGTTGGCGTGCATGAGGATTAAGCATGGATAAATACGCTTAGAAATCTGAGAAGAAAAATTCAAAGTGGCCCACCTTCTCCTTCATCCGATCAAATGTTCCTCCCTGGGACATCACCATTTTGGAATGAGTGTCAAAAACGACACCAGACGTATCTGTAAGTGATAATGACAAAGCAGAAAAGAAAATCTTAAACCCACAAGCTTGGGAAAGAGAGCTTGCTGTCTGAGAGGCACTAAGGTAGAGCGCTGCTCTGAAGCACCAGGAGATTGGGCTGCTTTCTGTGGAGCTGGCAGGAGCCTCAGGAGGACCTCCCCCTAAAATGTAGGTCAAGAGGAACTCATCCAAACTGGGGGGTGGGGGTGTCCTACAGCAGAGGCCCATGCACTGCTCATTTTTTTCCCCCTGGTTTTCCTTCTCTTCTTGCTGTGGTATGCCACATACGTCAGCTGGGATGGTTGGCCGGTCTCTCTCTCTCGCTCTCTCTCTGTGACAAGGGATGCCAACTACTTTTGAAAAGAAAGGAGTTGAAGATGACCAGAAACATCGGTTGGTTGTTCTTTATTTAACAAAACTCCATAACGTTGTTTTATGTACACCCGTAAATAAATTAAATTTCTGGGGGAGGAAATCTGTAGCCTAACTTTGCCGAGTTTATTCAACAATGTCTTCAACTGCAGAAGTCAGCCTATCTGTGACACCAGCATGTTCGATATCCATCTTGTTAATAAGCTGTCATTATAAGATGTCACATGATGATCACATTGCTACCTACAAAACAATTCTCCTGAAATATATTCAAATTAATCTTTCCTTTACACGATTTAGACAAATCAACATGCCAAACTCAGAGAAGTTTACCATAGGCTACATCAGGGCATTAGAAGTTTACCATAGGCTAAATCGGGGCATTAGATGTCTTCTACTGGAAGCCAAATGCCCCATTTTTAGGCATCACGCTGGTGTTTGCAAATAAGAGTACTAGTAAACGGCCTATAGTACTACATACTAATAATCTCTTTAATTATTAATTTTATGGAGGGGTGAAATATATGCGTTATTTTTTTTTATCATATCTGAACTCCTCATCCGAGTTTTGCGAGTGTGACCTCTTTGCATTCGGCCCATCATCATTCATATTCCGATCACCTTTCATATAATGGAGATAGCGTTTTGAAACCAAACTCTTCAAATATTTGATCTTAATTTGATGTCAAAGTTCATTCGACTGATGCTTTTACTTAGTTAGCAGAGTTACAAACTTCCCTTTTCTCATTGACAAAGTATGACCACTACTTGACTTGAGCCTATATGACTTGTTCATCAGATTTTTATGAAACTCTCTCATATTGACAATTACACTCCATGCTAAAAGGCCCTTTGTTCTCAACAACCATTACAAAGTTTACTGCCCATCTCATTATTCCAGGTAGTCCCTCTGTCTATTTGAAATGCAAATACAGTCATCCTCGACACACATGCTTGTGTAAACATACTTATACATGTGCAAACACATGCACATGCCAAAATAGAAGGATGGGGCGGGGAGCAAACATGTTTGTCTACTTCTCCACGCACGCTGCTTTTCCATGGCCTAGTAACGTCCCAGGGCAGTGACTCAGGAGCCCTGGGACCTGCGGCTGTGCTGGCACAGATATAAACACTCACACCCTGGAGGACAACAGAGGCGCCACAAGAAGAAACAGCTCAACGTGGCCAGCACACAGCCGGGAGCTCACAAGCTGACGCCCTGGCTCTGGGCTTGGTAAGACGACAAAGATGGGTACATCTAGAACGCCCAAAATAATGTGAAGCGTCGGACTAACTCCACAACTAAGCCAGCTCAGATGGTCCCAAATTATTTGGTTTGCAAAACCTGGCCACACAGATTCCAGCTCAACAACACACATCTACTGGTTCCCTGAGAGGGATGAATTATTCAGACAGAGGTGATTGTTCACTGTTAGGCCACTAATAGGCCAAAAGCACAAGCTCATCTTTGAGCTGAAATAAAAATCGTTAAGGCCTTACAAATGTGTCACCTGTTTCACAAACCAAACAGTGGTTCAGATCAGCTGCTATTCCTTGGTCTATGTCAAAGATCTTCAGTCATTCCATATATTTAAAATGTCAAAACACGTAAACATGACACCATACAGTGTTACAAAGTTAACATTTGTTGTTCAAACATTAGTCATCACCTTTCTCAAATACTGCCCTGAAGCTACTTGGGTGATTTCTATCAAAGGAACTAAGCTAGAGCAGTTAATAGGAGAAGGAATCTTGCCAGTCAGCAATCCCCAACCGCAAAAAGAGTTACAGAAATAGCCCAACAGGTTACACAAGCATCTCAGAACTGACGTCACAACACGTCATACAAATAAAATTAGGTGATACGGCTAGGTGACACTGGCTCTGTGCAAATTGAGCCAGACACTCTTGAACTCTGGATCAAGTTCACCAAGACAGGCAAGAGTGATAAGGAAGTTGCGCAGCCTAGCAACTCACTGATTCCATAAAGCAATACAAACATTCTAGCACATACAGCTGTTCTGTACTGGGTCAAATGCCATCAAGAAAGAGAGTGTGTACACAGTAGGCCTACACAATTATTTGACCATTTTCAGGTTTACAATTAATACATAATAATTTTCAAAATACACTGTTAAGACACATATTCCTAAAAAGTTACCAAAATATCTGGGATTATCCATAACCAGTCTCTCACACTATTCAAAGCTCAAAACAAACATGATGCTTTGTTTGTCACCTGCTCGTCACCACACCTGTGCTCTGGGAAATTTTTAGAAACTGAATCCAATCTGTTCTTCTTCAACTATTTCATTAAATTGTAGGCTATTATTTGTTCGCTCCTTTCCCAATGTTCTCACATTTGATGATTACCAAAGAAAATGGGGTTCAACTCTTCCTTCAATTTAGCTTGGATCTTTGAGCTTAACAAATGTAACTGAATTAAGCACTTAACTGTCTGAGCAGTCTGAGATAAAGCTAACCTTGACCCTCATTTAGACTTTAGACCAAGGCTAAACGCTCATAGTGTGCAAGTGCCTTAGGCTTGTGTTACGAACACAACTTATGTGGCGGCATCAGACTAGACACAACAATGCAGACTTTCCTTAACAAAACAGCACAACAGTAGGCAAAGCGGCCACAGGGCCAGGTGTTTGAACCTTTAGCTCGCATCCACACCCTCCCAGCCCATATGATGGCATCTATGCAAACTGCACCAATCCCAACTCCCTTTTAGCACAAGCCTCATTAGTCGGGCAGGTTGCTATGTCTACAGCCAGAGCAAAATACCAACACACCCAAAATTACACGCTGTGCGATTAACAGTCAAAGACAATCAGGGAAACAAAGGGGCATCTATGGTTGACAAAGAGGAGATAGCTATGGGAACAAATAATCATGGGAAATTGTTGTTGACTTGTGGTTAGATAGGGGATAAATAAAATCATTTAGTCAAGGTAGCCTGAGATTACAGATGGCAAACAAACGAGATTGCATAGACTATAACACAATACTGATAGATGATAAAAAAGCACATCTTCTCCTTCATCAGCTTGTATGTTTCATGCCTAGTATGCTTCTCATAATGCCAGTTCAATTTTGAGGCAGATGCTGTGCACTGTACCTCACATAGATTTGTTTGAACAAAGCATACAGTAGCCTACAGCCGGCACTAAGATGTACTAGATGGACAATGGGATTCTTGGCTACTGCAACGTTAAAACATTAATACTTGCTTCACAAACATTACATACATGTCAATGTATTAGGTTAACACTTTTACCTCCTTAAAAAAATTCAAACGAGTTCACTACTTTCACATTAAGTCCTAAGTACTGTCTGGATAATTCTACTACCAACACACTACTTAGAATTCTTTACTAGTGCGGATGCAGTACTGTCGGTCATACTGCCCAGTCGGGGTTTAAGAGCAAATCATTTTATTAAAAAAGGCCCATTTGATCTTGGAGGAGCACGTTTGTGGCGGAGTGTGTCCATGGGTGTGTGTGACTGCAGACGTGGCCATGCAGGCTCAAGAGCGGAGTTTGGGATGGAGGAACGCCAGAGCGGCCTCTCTCCTCTCCCTGGGGCCACGTGTGTTAAGAAGGCAATAAATACAGGATTACGTCCATAAAGTTATGCAGCATGCGCAACTCAACCAGCTATCCATTTCCCTCTAAATATGTGTGTGTGTGTGTGTGCGTGTGTGTGCATAGCTCAGAATTTAACAACCTTGTGGTGATTCAGGCAAAGGTGGAACTTTAGGTACTAATGACACACCTCACTGGTATCCCATTCTTTCTCCCGCAAAGAACAAAAGGCTTTTAGACAGATTTTTTTTATTAGTCGAACGCCCCTAATTCAAACCTTACTAATACTTCACTAGATATAAAATGTGGTTGCTAAGGTACACTGACAGTCATTCCACCTGTATTATCACTCCAATGACTGAGGGAGACCACAACAATGCAAGTGGCGGCCAATGATATGGCTGGTGTGGCCTGACGTGAGGTTTGGCAGCACTGATCATTGACCAGACTGGATAACTTGTGGTGAGTGAGGTAAGATGGTTTACAGTGGGCATAACTCGGGGGATTTGCCTGACAGCAGTTAGGTACGTGTGCCGTGATGGATGGGATGTGTATGGAGAGAAGTGAGTGGGGCCAGGAGTGAACAAGAGAAGATGGTGTGTGTGTGTGTGTGTGTAGGGCTTACCTTTAGGGATGTTTTTCCGGGCCATGCTGTAGTCCACTTGTTGCTTGTCCTAGGTGAAGATTCAGCTCTTACCTTTGTTCAGAAACTAGAGTGGGTGACAGGTAGAGAAACAGGGAAAGAGAGGGTGAGAGAAAGAGAGGGTGAGAGAAAGAGAGGGTGAGAGAAAGAGAAAAAAAAGATCAGCAAAATCTCAGCATGCCAGGTCCCTCAGCCTAGTGGATAAACGCTGTTCTTAAGCAGTTTCTGCTGTCTCTATAAGCTGTCTGCTCCTGCTGGAGGAGGCCAGCAGCGGCTCAGATGACAGCCTGGGGAGGCGCAGGAGCCGGGTCAGCCGAGGACAAACCAAGTGGAGGAAAGCCCAGCATCCACATGTGCACATAAACGCTTTCCCCTCCTGTCACAACTCAGCCATTCTCTCCCCTCCTCTCACAACTCAGCCATTCTCCCCCCTGCCTCCCTCCCCACCCACTCGACACTTAAAAAGCTTTTCCGTCAATTAATTAGTCTTCTCCCCCTTTCCTACACCTAAACAAATATACTTCACATGAAAACTTCACGGCCCACCTTGTGACTTCCATCAAGCCAAGCCTTTCAAACGGCAGTATGAGAGTCCAAAGTGCCTAGCAATGCATTGGTCTTCACAATTACTACAACCCTCAAAAACAAATGGTTGGACAACATCCATGACCTCCATGTAATGGCCTCTCCAGATGTAGGCCTACACCGCACAGAAAAACTTAAGTCACATTGGTTGAGAGTATTCTAGTCCCATTCCCTCTTCAAACCTAACAGTTTGGTGGTGGGGGCAATATGTTCTGAAGAGTTTTCTGTTCAGTACTGCACATCCCTTATGCTTATGAAGCCCATTTCCTCTGCTCATAAACTCATCTGATGAAAAACACATTTGGATGAATAAAGATCTGTCTGGCATGCAGTTGCAGAATCTGCATTCAATATTGGGCTTGGCGGCGGCGACGGCCTGGCCAAGGCTGGACCGCGGATCACGGCTCACAGGAGCCATTCCTGCTGATGCAGCTCCACTCCTGTACTTCACTGCCCGTTTTTCTCCAGTTGGAAAAAGGCAACCTGATATACGGACAACCACTCTCAGCTCATGACGCACTAATCCCACCTTTGCAACTGCAGAAGTGGCTGAACAACAATGGCACAGTCACAGATGAGGACAGCCACACGTAAAATGAACATACCCTAATCAAATCTGCAGTTCTAGTGATCACCACACTGCCAATCTCAGACACTTCACTTCACATTCCAGTCAGTTCTCTCCTTAGCCTGCAGTTTGTTGTGGAAAGTACAACATACCCAAGTCCTTTCTGCTCTATTGTGCTGGCTGTCAGCAGGACAAACTACGTCAAACCCCACACAGTTTCTTAACAGCTGACGCACAGATCCTTCAGGGCTTAGAAATACGTTCCAGCTGTTTGCCAAAGAGGAGGGAGAACCTCCAACCCTGTGCTCTTGTCAAGCAGGTTGGGCGTTGTTCAAGTCAATCTCAACAATGCTTGAATATGCCCCGCGGGCTCCAGTTCATTCATATAGGTATGATATTGGTAGAAATCTCATCTTGAACCATTCTTAAAATAGGACACATCTAGGGCCTATCTTTGTCACAGCACATGTCAGAACCATTGTAGTGAAATCATAGAAAGGGAATTAAGCATGGGGCCAACATACGAATGTATGATTTTATGGGCTGATCCAGCTATGGCCAACAGTAGTGATCGGTGAGGCGGTAAATCTTTGAAAGTCCTGTTGAATTCATAAATTCCACAGAGGAAGGCAGAGCGAGGACTATTGCTCAGTAGATAGTGATCTGCCTGGCCAATATGTAGTTTTAAGCTGTTCACCGAATTCAAACTCGCACTGAGCTGCCAACCAATTTTACCTCAGAATATAGTTCTAATTCATTCATTCGAACTCACACAACAGGGGAATTCTACACAAACAGGTGGTGTTTCAAGATATCTTGCAAGCGGACTAAATGCCTGACGGACTGCATGAAGGAATGGATGGAAATAAGCAGGCAAACATTACTTGAACATTCGGGTTTTAACTGTACATACTGGGTTTTAACTGAACATTCGGGTTTTTATAGAGCGCCCGGTCATTATGGGAAAATAAGTCCGGTTTTAACTGTACATACTGGGTTTTAACTGAACATTCGGGTTTTAACTGTACATACTGGGTTTTAACTGAACATTCGGGTTTTAACTGTACATACTGGGTTTTAACTGAACATTCGGGTTTTAACTGTACATACTGGGTTTTAACTGAACATTCGGGTTTTAACTGTACATACTGGGTTTTAACTGAACATTCGGGTTTTAACTGTACATACTGGGTTTTAACTGAACATTCGGGTTTTAACTGTACATACTGGGTTTTAACTGAACATTCGGGTTTTAACTGTACATACTGGGTTTTAACTGAACATTCGGGTTTTAACTGTACATACTGGGTTTTAACTGAACATTGGGTTTAAACTGTACATACTGGGTTTTAACTGAACATTCGGGTTTTAACTGTACATACTGGGTTTTAACTGAACATTCGGGTTTTAACTGTACATACTGGGTTTTAACTGAACATTCGGGTTTGAACAGGGATAATACAAATAAAACAATGAAACCGGTCATAATGTCAATAAAACAATGAAAACCGGTCATTATGGGAAAATAAGTCGGACAGAGCTTAACAGACCGAACCCGAGCGGAGCGGGTCTTGTTCCGCCCTGAAGGGACTTATTTTCCCATAATGATTGGCGTTCTATACATTATCCCGCTTTATTATCTGACTACTTGCCAAAACTAAAAAATAAACTCCACGATATGTCTCTTTACACTTATTTGTTACCGTTTCGTTGTGGCTTTTGCTGAGAAACAAATAGTTCGCAACACACGCTGAACTTGAATCAAACATTCTTTAGAACACAGCTGATCAACCATCTGCTTTCACTTTTGAATGAAGTTCCAATGCAAGAAGTGACCGGAATACTTGCGGAGCGATATGATCAGCAGCACAAAACTCTGGGCTAACATCATGGTGTTTTTGGGTGTGTGTGTGTGAGGTATGATTTCCTGCTGTATGAAGGTACTCCATGGAGAGCAGAAAGTGTTTCCTGTTTTTATAGTATTTTATTTATTTATTTATTTATTTATTTTTTTGCCTGTATACACACTGCACTGCTTATCTGCATGTACTGTATGCTTTTCTTCAACCATTGGGTGTTCATGTTGTCATGTTGTACTTTTTGTCCTATGTTGTCTATGGATGTCTTGCTGCAAACCAAATCGCCCTTAGGGGACACTAAAAGCTTTAAGTAAGTAAGTAAACCCGTTGCCATTGACAGCAGTAATTATATGTTTGCAGCGGTAATCACATGAATTTATTTTACTGTAGAACGTTGGGAAATCCCATTCAAGTCAATGGAGCGTTCTACTAGCATTGTGAAGAGCCGTTTAATAATGTTACATAATGTTCTATACTAATTGTACATCAGTTAGCTACATTGAGCTGTTTAAGCAGTTTTGCTGGAGCTGAACGTTCATGGTCTATCAACATCAATTAAACCATGTTAACCTAGCAACCAACATGATTACCATAGCCACCACCACATGTTCCCCTACAACAGCCTAGCAACCATCTTAATTACCCTCACAACCACCACTATAATATCAACCTAGCAACCACCATAGTAACCAACATTATTACCCTAGCAAACAGCACAGCAACCGCTTTAGTCCGCATAGCAACCACCATATGTACCCTAGCAACAACCTAGCAACCACCACTACAATGTCAACCTAGCAACCACCATAGCAACTAACTACCCTAGCAATAGTCTAGCAATCATCTTAATTACCCTAGCAACAACCACTACAATGTTAACCTAGCAACCACCACAGCAACCAACATGATTACAACTACAACTACATGATTACAACTATGTCTACCTCTTTGTTTAAGAGGTGTCTAAAGACATTCCTGTTCAACATGCACTTAGTTGTTTAAGTGTTTCTTATGCGTTATGGTTTGTATAATATTGTTTTATTTTCATTAGGCTGTTGATTAATTTGACATTATTGTTTATTATTGATATTCTCCTTAATGTAGCCTTACCATGTCATTGTTTTTATATTATTGATTGAATGGACATTATGGTTTCATTATTGCTTTTCCCCTCATTTTCATTGCTTATTTTATTAGGCTATTGGTGGAATTGATATTGTTGTTTATTATTACTATTCTCCTTATTTAAGTTTGACCAACAATCTAATCTGTATTTGTGAGTCGCTTTGGACAAAGGCGTCGGCCAAATCCAGAACCATAACAAGCAAAACCATTGTAACCATCTTTAATTGATCTGTTTTAACGCTGTATATTTTACATCATATGCATTGCATTTTCATGCAGTGGTCCTTGGAATAGAATTTCTAGTTCATATCCATTGTATTGCTCCCTATTGTACCTCAGTGACAAACTATAGTGATCCCCGAAACTTAATAACACTAACGTGTCAAATCATTGGGGCAAATTGTTCTTCAGTTAAACATATTTATAACCTTTATTTCACTTTCCACTTCCCCACTTTTTTTTATTTCAACGAACGGTCTTTCTAGATAGCTGCCTTAACTTGATGCGAATAGCCCATCTAATGCCAGCTGGCTAACGTAAAGATCAAAGGCCACTCACTCACTGGGTCGGACAAGAGTGCATTCCTAAGATAAATGTACCTGATGACAAACCACTGTAAAGTTATCCAATAAGGTTTTTTAGTAAGCAACTTGATTGCTAACCAACTGTTATATGAATGGCAAGCGCCGGTAACATTAACGGTAACGTTACGACTTAGAAGGACTGTGGTTTAACGTTAACGTTAGTATCGGAACTCCCCCTATTACCGTCGGTCCCGTATTTCCACCGTCTTGCGTTTATGTGTCACTTAATATCCATTTCTATACAAACCAAGACAGCGGACTCCTAAAGAAACGCAACCACCCACATGTACCAAAAATGACATTTTACCGTGACTCAAAGAGCTGTAAACAGTGTTGTAAGGCTGCGTGTACACAACCGCTTGGAGCTCCATTGGAATTTTAATTTCATGACGAGAATTCTCGGTCTAACCGTTCATGAGCCATTGAAACGGTGTAAATAGGCGACCCATCAGGCCAGCACTATAACTCCAAGCGTGGTAAACAAAATCGGATATTTCAGGCAGTAAATGCTCCCGTTAAGAACCAAACCAGATTTTGTTCAAATCTACACATCTATGGCTAATGAAAAATGTAAGGTTCATTTAGTAAATTTTATTTTGAAGTGTTAAAAAACATCGTTGTTTTAGAATTTCTGAACAAAAGTGGTGATAATTGGGGGTGTTACGATATCGCTAACTGGGATAAATTAACGGTAACGTTAACCAAGTTTGCCGACAACAAATGTCAATGGAAAGATTGCATCTAACTTACCCCGATAACTTGCAGCCTTTACCACAGTCATATCTAATGACCATGGGATCCATCTAACGCGAACGTTAACGGGCACGTTACACTAACGTTATCTAATGATAGTTTCATTTCATTTCAAGTGAAAGTTAACGTTGCTACCTGGCATTGGCTTATTCACTTAACGTTAGCGTTAGATGTTTAAAATCACACCTTCATGCACGATCTGGCTAGCTATTTATAACACCAACTTTCTATCTACAGCTAACGTGATCGAATATGAAAACATTTAACGTACTGATAAACACAAACAGGCTAGAAGCTAGGTTGTTACAAGAGAGACGTCTGGTTGGGAATGCTAACGGATAACACTGGATAACGTAGCTGAACAAAAGATCACTAACGTTAAAAATCAGTGTTGCCTATCGCACACACAGCCGTAATGATGCCTGCAAAATTGCACATGACGTCAAAGACAACTCGTGAGTTATTCTCGACATTTCGTCTCCAATGCTTATAATAATATGATAGGACTAGTGGTCTAACTTGCATGCTGAAGCTTGGGCTTTATAGCTAGCTAACTTCGCATTATGTATGTGGCAGTATCTTAGCAACGCTCAATAGCTAGCCAGCTAGATAGGTAATGTTAGCTTCGCAAGCTAACAGTGGCGACACCTACTAAGGGTTGACTTAACTTGTTCAATTACATATGGTGGTCTGAAATATTAACGTTAGCTGTATAGTTGGTCACCTTCTTTAAATACACCAATGCAAGTAGAATGCTAATGCATGCAATACAATGGCAGGAAGACAAACTAACACTATGGCTTTACGTAGAGGTACTCTATTACAATATTAGCTTAGTTAACGTTAGCTAAATGCGCACAAATTCTCCCATATATTTCTGATTTGGATAGGTTGACTAGCCAGCATGAACATTAGCTAACGTTATTTCACTAACGTTAGATTCTAGCTGTTGGGTGGCTAGCTGGAAATTCTACTATCTTCATTGCACGTACCGTGCACTTCACTGCCCAACCTGTTCACTATGAGTCACATTTAAGTTAAATTCCAATATCGTTTCTCCTCCTTTTCTTTCGTAAAAACCCAATGTTGATGCATCTGAGGCTCACCTGTGCCTGTAGGGAAGTCCGCTGAATAACGTTACCGTATGAACTGAGCGCTCTGTCCAGCCAGCGTCTCTCAAGCTCTCAACCCGGTTTTAAGTGATATGGCGTCACTTCCGAGCAACATAGCAAACCTGCGATGCGATGCAGTGGCGATGTCAAACGCATGCAAGTGCTGTTGTGCAACACTTGATAATAAAGACCCTGTTTTGAAACTATTTAATGTAACGTTACATCGGACTAGCTGTTTCACACTTTGTCAGTTATACTTCACTATGTGATGTTCCGATTTATGATGAGTGGAATGACCCAACATTCAACACACTTTCTGTGGCAATTATTAATAGGATTTAGAGACCAATAGCTTCCTTTTTGACACGACTGAGATGAGTTGAGGTTTCTGGATGGGCTTGTATCACATCATGTGGTCCATGGCTAAAAATTATGATAGGATTTGAGATAGTATGGCCTAGGCCCTAGGCTATCAGATACACAGGCAAAGGAAGAAGATTAACAAAAAAAACAAAAGAACAAAAACCTGTTCTGTCGTCAAATATTAATTAGTTTCATGTAGAATAATTTGTTGATTTGTGGGTAGAGAACCCATCATGAGTGATGACGGGGGTGGGTCTAGGCCGCCAGACACCAGATGACACCAGATGACTGGAAGGGCCAAATGAAACAAGGAAGGTGCCTGCTTGATAACCCCCAGTGAAATGCTCTGGGCTGCTCTGTTGGTCCATTTTGCTTTGTCTATATTTACCTATAGTGTTTGGGAGCCACAATTGTAATGTAATGTAAGCCATTAAATTCAGTCATTACGAATGAGAGTAATATGAAGGAAATGTAGGATTTCCCTGTCTGGTCTGCAAACAAGGAAGATGCAAGGAAAGACTTACACCCGTGTTGCCTTGTCATGTCAAACGAGGCCAGGTAAGTGGACCACTGAGGTGCTAATGTAGAGTGCTAGACGACACACAGAAATGTGCTGAAAACTCAGCTTTATAAGACCACTATCTGAATTGAGTCTGAGAATATCCCCATAGACAGGACAAGGAAAACACTCACAACACTATACTCTTATACATAGCCTATGTGTACTTGCCAAATAAAACCTTGGGGCAATTTCAAGCTGAAATTCATAGTGTTTTTCTTGCTCTGTATGAGTCATATAAGCTACTGGGTGCCTAAATGTCCCTCAGAATAAACAGTATATCTATCTATCTATCTATCTATCTATACAGTGCCTATAAAAAGAGTATTCACCCCAGCTTTTAGAAATGGAATCTTGATCAATTTAATTTGGCCTTTTTTACAATAATTTACTAGCCTGAAAAATCTTTTTGAAAATATCACTGCACGCAATTGAATAACACTACGACCAATGTTTACTGACTGATTCTGGACTTCGACGTTGCAGCGCTGTCGTCATCTGTTTAGCTCGCCTCTGGCCTGCCTATATCAGATACACCGATGTGATTGATGCAGCTCAGCTCCATGTGCATATGAGCATCATTAGCAGATTTCTGTCATAGTAGTTTGTTCTACTGTAGTGCTTACACTGTTTGGTTATTCATTTTCTTTCTTCTTTTCCTTTTTCTTTAAATTTATATTGTTTTGATACTTTTGTTGTGGCTCTTGTTGTTATGTTACTTTTTTAGCCAGTCTGGGCTTACTGCCTCTTCCTGCACTGATCTCTTTTCTTTGTTTCGTCTTTGACTCTGTCTTTTTACAAGTGCTAAATAAAATACAAAAATACAATTACTCATCGCCAGAGTCACTCGCTGAGCAAATTCAAATTGTGCTCTTGCAAGAACTCTGGATTTCCAGGGTAATAATTAAAAATATATAATGCAAAATATGCTATTGTATAAATATTAATTCCTTCGTCAGCATTTAGTAGATGCCACTTTGGCCACAATTAAAGCATGGAGCCTGTGTGGACAGATCTCAGTTAGGCTTGCACATCTTGATACTGCAATTTTACTCCATTTGTCTTTGCAAAACTGCTCAAGCTCTGTGAGGTTGGAAGAAGATCGGGTGTGAACAGCCCTTTTCAAGTCCAGCCACAGATTTTCTATAGGATTGAGGTCTGAGGTTTGACTCTGCCTCTCCAGAACATTCACCTTGTTGTTTTTAAACCATTTCTGTGTAGTTTTCGCTGTGTGCTTCGGTATATTGTCTTGCTGAAAAGTAAATAATTTCCCAAGTCGTAGTTCTCTTGCAGACTGAATCAGATTGTCCTCCAGGATTTTCATATATTTTGCTGAATTCAGTTTACTTTTACCTTTACAAGCCTTCCAGGGCCTGCTGTCAAGAAAAATCTCTACAGCATGATGCTACTACCACCATGCTTCAAATTAGGGATAGTGCATTTTTGGTGATGTGTAGTGTTTGGTGTCCGCCAAAAATAGCATCTAGTCTGATGGCCAAAAAGCTCAATTTTGGTCTCATCAGACCAATGAACCTTTTTCTATTTGACCATTTGAGTCTCCCATATGTCTTTGGGCGAACTTTAGTGGAGATTTAATAAGAGCTTTGCCACTCACCCATAGAGCTTTGACTGGTGATGAACTCAGGCAAAGTTGTTGTATGCATAGTTTCTCCCATCTCAGCTGCTGAAGCTTTTAACTTCTTCAGAGTTGTCATAGGTGCCTTGGTGGCCTCCCCCACATTTATTCTTCTTGAACGGTCACTTAGTTTATGATGACGGCCTGCTCTAGGCAGATTTGCACATTTGCCATATTCCTTACATTCCTTAATGATGGATTTCACTATAAGCTCCAGGGGATGTTCAGTGGTTTGAATGTTTTTTGTATCCATCCCCTCCCTTATGCTTTTCAATAACCTTTTCTTTGAGTTGTTAGGAGTGTTCTTTTGTCTTCACGGTGGTCGGTGGAATTATAGCCAGGAATACTGATTGACCAGTAGCTGGACCTTCCAGACACAGGTGTCTCTATATTACTATGCTATACACATTCACTGCACTCAGGCGATCTCCATTTCACTAATTGTGAGACTATTAGCACCAATTGGCAGGACCGCTGTTGATTTAGGTCAGTCACTTTAAGGGGAGTGAATATTTATGCAATCGCTTATTTTTAATTAATTAACATTACTTTGTAGAAATTTGCTTTCACTTTGACATTAAAGAGGGGATTTTTGTAAATGATTGTAAAAAAATGGCAAATTAAAATAACAAAGATTCCATGTATTAAAGCAATAAAAAGGGGAAATATTCAAGGGGGGTGAATACTTTTTTATAGGCACTGTATCAATCAATCAATCAATAAAAATAATAAAATAAACTAGATGTACTGCAGAGCGGTACAAAATATGACCGCCGCCCAGTCCAGCACGTTTTCCTCAAAAATAAGTCACGCTGAAAGGCATATATGATTCTAACTGTCTCACTAAATTGCATTATGCACACTCAATTCTCACTGGTATCTGCTAGACAACAAGTACCAAAACATGATTAGTTCATAGATTTCACATGTAATATACATTTTATACAACCCCACTCCCATCTTGCCTGTTCATAATTCTGAGAAATTCTTGAATTGTGTGCATGTGTGCGTGTACATGTTTATGTGTGTGGGTGTGTGTGTGTGAGTGCATGTGCTTGTGTGTTTGCCTGTTTATGTGCCTGTGTGTGTGCATGTGCATGTGCATGCATGCGTATATATGTCTACTGTGTGAGTATGTGTCATGCATAGGATTACTGTGAATGTATGTGTGTGAGTGTGTATCTGTTTATGCACATGTGTGCATATGGAATGGGTTTACGTTGGAGGCAAACATAAGCCAAAAATTGGTCATCCTAGTCCCTACGGTTCTCAAGATATTCACAGAAAACTGTGTCTGCCCTACCCTCCTTTCGGGGGGTCCAGTCCAGCGGGGGGGCTACAGATCAAAACGAAAAGCATGGTTCCATGCTATCCATGTGGGGTTACATGCCCACCAAGTTTCGTGTACCCCGGTCTTTCAGTGTCCCGGGAATCCTTGTTGGTGTACGGTCACTAAATGTACACATAAATTATTTTATTGTAAGGCCCCCATGAACGAAAGTCCACGAAACTTGGCATGCATTCGGAGGGTGTCATAATGATCCTACACTTTCAATTTCGTGCAGTTTTGACTATGTCAGCCAGAGATATTGTGATGAAAACACCTAATGTTTTGCTTTTTAATTTTTAACTAGGTGGCGCTATACATGAAATAAGTGATAATGGGATAGGTTGACATGCCCCCTTAAGACCAACATACAAAAAAAAGGTGGACCTCCTAGGCCCTACGGTTCTCGAGATATTCACAGAAAACTGTCTCCGGCCACCTACAGGCCAGTTGGTGTATAGTAACATAAATGAATTTATTGTGTGGCCCCCCATGAACGGAATTCCACGAAACTTGGCGTGCATTCAGAGGGTGTCATAATGATCCTACACTTCCAATTTCGTGCAGTTTTGACTATGTTAGGTCACAGATACCTGTGATTACAACACCTCATTTTTACTTTTTTGTGTTTAACTAGGTGGCGCTATACATGAAATGACATGGCCCTTTGAGATCAACATACAAAACAAATGGTCCTCCTAAACCCTGCGGTTCTCGAGATATTCACAGAAAACTGTGTCTGCCCTACCCTCCTTTCGGGGGTCCAGTCCAGCGGGGGGGCTACAGATCAAAACGAAAACAGGAGGTTCCATGCTATCCATGTGGGTTTACATGCCCACCAAGTTTCGTGTACCCCGGTCTTACAGTGTCCCGGGAATCCTTGACGGAAATTTGGACATGCGAAACAGAAAAAAAAAAAATAAAAAATCTGACTAAACCTATATGCCGCTTCGCTGCGCGGCAGTCATAATAAGCAGGCAAGTGGGGCAGCTGTGACCTACTGGTTAGCGCTTCAGACTTGTAATCCGGAGGGTTGCCGGTTCGAACCCCGACCAGTAGGGACGGCTGAAGTACCCTTGGGCAATGCACCTAACCCCTCACTGCTCCCCGAGTGCCGCTGCTGTTGCAGGCAGCTCACTGCGCCGGGATTAGTGTGTGCTTTACCTCACTGTGTGCTCACTGTGTGCTGAGTGTGTTTCACTAATTCACTGATTGGGATAAATGCAGAGACCAAATTTCCCTCACGTGATCAATAGAGTACTTATACTTACAGAAAAGATGGTTCTTTTTAATGCTAAATCATGGCAGGACTTAAAGGTTGTATCAGTGATTTCAGGCCCAAAAAAGGCCCAGACATAAATGATCACATTCTTCTGATCTTTCCTAACAATCCGCTAGCTGTCTGCCCCATAAGCAGGCCGTCAAAAAACGTGTCTCTGTAGGCAGCCTAGGCTCCAAAATCTGTACACAAAAACAATTGCTACCAACAAGGGTTGGCAACCCACTCAAAGGCAAAATAAAGTGTTTCAACCAATAACCAACGAGATGGGCACTTAGGAGAGTTTTAATTGCACGGGAGGGAGGGGGAGGGAGTAGCGAGCTAGCTCTCTGTTTTGTTTGAACATCAACAGAAGTGACGTATCCCTGCTATCGCTAATACAACCTTTAATCTTGGACATGAACATGAAGGCAGCAACAGGAAAAACCTACCTTTGATTTTTAGGGCATGGGACAAGAAAGGAGTTTCGGGGAGGATGGCCTAATCTTAGGGAGCAGAATGTGGAATTAGCAGATCCATATAATATGCATTGTGGAGCTTACCCATTGAGGGCTTTTAAAGTTCAAGTTCAAAGTTCAAAGTGTTTATGGTCATATACAGCAAGGAAAACAAGTTTTCTCTGTGCAATGAAATTCTTTTTATTGCGGTCCACACTGATGCAGAGTTTATAAAAGTACAAATACTGTACATACAATAAATACAATACAATAAGTAATAAGAGCAATGGCAAAAGTATCAAAGTATGAAAAGTATCTGATATGTACAAAAAGTGTCAGATGTGCATGAGCAATGAATGCAATGAGTGTTGTGCAAAATGCAGATGGGTGCAGTGCGGGGGGTTGTAAAAGTACAAAAGGTATGTTGTCAGGGTGGGCCAACTGTTCAGTAGTCTGATTGCAGAGGGGAAGAAAGAGCTTTTTAGGATGTTCTACATTTCACACTTCTGTACCTCCGGTCTGAGGGTAGAAGTGTGAACCATAGACTGTATACTGTATATAGAACTATATATACAGTCTATGGTGTGAACAGTCCGTGTTGTGGGTGGGTGAGGTCTTTGAGCATGGAGGCAGCTCTCCTGTGGACACTGCCATGGTAGATGCTCTGCAGAGTGGAGTCCTGGTAGTCCTTCCAGCAGTCTTAACCACTCTCTGCAGGCGACTGCGATCCGCAGCAGTAGTGTTGCCGTACCACGCTGTGGTGCAGCTGGTTAAGGTGCTCTCAACAACGCAGCAGTAGAAGTTGCTGAGGATCTTGGGTGACATGCGAAACTTCCCAGCCTCCTCAGGAAATACAGCCGTTGTTGGGCCTTCTTAACCAGCTGTGAGGTGTTCAGTGTCCAGGTGAGGTCTTCACTGATGTGAACATCCAGGTATGTGAAACTGCTCACCCTCTCCAGTTCAAGCTCCCGGATAAACAGTGGTTGATGAGGTCTCCTCTCCTTCCTCATGTCCACCATCATGTCCTTTGTCTTGTCTGTGTTGAGGGAGAGGTTGTTGTCCTCACACCAGGCCACTAGACCGGCCTCTCCCTCCTGTAGGCCGCTTCATCACCCCCAATGATGCGACCAATCACTGCAGTGTCATCCGCCAACTTCAGGATGATGTTGTCCTTGTGGGAGGCGACGCAGTCATGAGTAAACAGGGTGTAGAGCTGGGGTCTCAAACTCAAATGAGCTGGAGGCCAATTCTGCCAACGTCATCTGATTGGAGGGCCGGCTATTTCTGAAAATGCAATGTTCTTTTTTTCAAATACCACACAAAACTGCAAACAGAAAGTGCAAGTGTTTTTATCTAGTTTTAGACACCTGTGCTAGCAACCTTAGCTTATAAATAAAATAATGATAAAATAAATATTAATACAAATTATAAAATAAATGAAAACATAAAACAGGTATGTGTGTGTGTTTCACACCAAATAAAAATATTTCCTCTCATAACTTTTTTAAACCTGGCAAACTAGGCATCAGGGTTAAGAAAGCAACACCATTAGATTTTTTATATCAAAATTTCAAAAGGCCATGGCTTGAAAGTGGTCAGAGATAAAGTCCTACTGTAAATGTAAAAATCTATAGTAAAACAAAAGTTTATGAAGGGGGTACATTTACCCATCTAATTTGTCACTGGATGGCAAGCACCTCAAATTATGCACCTTTCAGTAAATACTGGATGAACATATTTAAGCAGGTTTACTTTCCTTTTTTCATATTACCCACATAACAAATTAACAGGAAAACACCTAAGATGTTGTGGTTTAGTAATTACTACAATATAGGCCTACAATAAAGTATTCTGGTCAAACAGTTCCTATCGCGGGTAATCTGCAGTACCCAGAAGTTCGCATCATATTGCGGGTGACTTTGTAGTTCTTTATAGAGCCCTACTAGCCCTGCTGTCTGTACCACATCCATTACGGACACTATCATCACGATTACCACTGCAACCTCCAAGCTATGTTGGGCAGAGGGTCGAAACAAGCATGGTATGCTTAGTGGACACCGTTGGATACACGCACCTCCATTCACAGATGCACCGTGACTATCACTGTCATAGACGATCGATCATAATCTCCAAAAGGATATTCTCCTTCAGAATTAGAATAGGTGAATAACATAGCTTACCTAAGACTTCATCGCGACGTGAAGCGTTTTTCAACATTTGGTGTAGGCCTATTTCTGCTTAATTTCTGCAACACTATGGCCTGCATCGCTTCAGCGTCATTACAAATGCGTCTTTGTGTTTCTCGGGTGTAATACAAGTATTTCCTGAAAACTTTCTTGGCGATTTTGGGTTTGAATCAAGCTCTGGATGTCTTGCACATAGTGGAGCAGAGTAGGCCTACAAATGAGATTTGTCACCGTACCTGGATCTATCGTCTATTTTAATCAGTATCGTTGTTTGTCGCAATTAATAGCCTCAAGGGCCGGATTACATTATTATTTTGTCATACGTCGCGGGCCGGAATTGGGCAGGACGCGGGCCGGGTGTTTGAGACCCCTGGTGTAGAGGATGGGGCTGAGGGCACATCCCTGTGGGGTGCCAGTGTTGGTGATGATGCTGGCTGAGGTCTTATTGCCAATCCTGAGAGTCTGAGGCCTGCCAGTCAAAAAGTCTAGGAGCCAGTCACAGAGTGCAGGCCAAGTGTGAGCAGTTTGTGGAGGATGACCGTGTTGAAGGCCGAGCTATAGTCAACAACGAGTATCCTGACGTAGGAGTCTTTGTTTTCCAGGTGGGAGAGGGAATAGTGGAGTGCAGCAGTGATGGCATCCGTTGGGCCGGAATGCGTATTGCAGGGGGTCCAGTATGTCTGGTATGCTGCTCTGAATGTGGGCCATCACCACTATCTCAAAACACTTTGTGATGATTGGAGTGACTGCTATTGGCCTATAATCATTCAGACAGGTGGGTGGACTTTTCTTGGGGAGAGGAACAATGGTTGTGGTCTTGAAGCAGGTGGGAGCAGTGCTCTGGTTGAGGGAGAGGTTTAATAGGGAGGTGAGGACGTCAGCCAGCTGATTGGCACATGCTATGAGGGCCCGCCCTGGGATGTTGTCCGATCCTACTGCCTTGCGGGGGTTGATCTTCCTCAGTGCTCTGTGCACCTGGCCTGTTGAGTGGTCTGGGGTGTGCAGGCCTCCTCTCTGTGCTGGGGCCTGGGGCTGGAGTGAAAACCGGGTGTAAAAAGTGTTGAGATCATCCAGCAGGTTGCCTGTGGAGCTGATAGTGCTGGTGGTGGGCCTGTAGTCAGTGATGTGCTGCAGGCCTTGCCACATCCACCCTGGGTCCGCAGTAGTGTAGAAGCTAACCAGCTTCTCCCTGTACTGCCTCTTGGCCGCTGTGATGGCTTTCCTTAGTCCGTACTTTGCAGCTTTGCAGTTTGTTCTTTACAGCATAATCCTGTATGCTGACAGAGGAGTCCTCCAGAATGGCTGCAGCTTTGAAAACATCCCAGTATGTCTGAGCAAAACAATTTGTTTTAAAAACAAATAATGACATTTTAAAATCAATTCTGTATTCCATAGATAAGGTAGCCAATGTTGATCAGACGAGGAGTGATGATGGTTTGTCTGATGTGCTGCATTCTGAACCAGTTGTAATATTGATACAGTATGGACCAGTCATGCGGTGATAAAAGCATGGATACGTGTTTCCATATGTCCTTGTGAGATAAAAAAAATGTCTTTATTTTGGCTATAATTCTATGATAGCTGCCCTTCACCACACTGACTTGTTTGTTCAAATTCAAAGAAGTGTCCAAGAAAACACAAAGACATTTAGGCCTATGTTGTAAAAGTTTGCTGACAGTGGAAACCAAGTGAAATGTTTAGGCTTATAATAATAATAATAATAATAATAATAAAGCTTTATTTGTATAGCACCTTTCATACACAGAATGCAGCTCAAAGTGCTTTACATTTGAAGCATGTAACACAATAATAGTCAGTCAGTCATTATCAATCACTTTTCTTTGCTGTTTATGTTATACTCAGCAAATATATCAAAAATATAGAAAATGACGTCATAAGACTGGCAGCCTTAACCCTCTTACCCCCCACAAGCACGCCATATGGCAACTGTGGCAAGGAAAAACTCCCATATTCCAAGAAGAAACCTTGAGCAGAACCTGACTTAATAGGGGAGCCCATCTGCTTCTGGCTGGCTAAGCCCTCCAATAGTAGCAGATGTAGAATAATCTGAAAATGTAGTCTACAGGATAAGATGAGTTAACTAAAAGCTTTCCTGTACAGGTATGTTTTCAGATCTTTTTAAAAAATATTTACTGAACTCGCCTGCTTGATGTACAGAGGCAGGGTGTTCCATAGTTTGGGGGCATAATGGATAAACGCAGCTTCTCCACTTTGTTTGTGGAGCACTTTGGGTACGATTAAAAGATTAGAATTGGATGATCTAAGTTTCCTTTGTGGTTGATAAGATATTAAAAGCTCAGAGATATATGAAGGTGCTATGCCATTCAGAGCTTTGTAAGTAATTAACATAACCTTAAAATCAATTCTATAGGAAATAGGGAGCCAGTGCAGTTCAGCCAACACAGGGGTGATGTGTTCTCTCTTCTTAGTCTTAGTTTAAAAGTCTAGCCGCAGAGTTCTGTATGAGTGCCAATTTCTTTAGATGTTTTTGGGAAGACCAGTGAAAAGTGCATTGCAGTAGTCTAACCTGCTAGTGATAAAGGCGTGAATTAGTTTTTCTGCATCTTGTTGAGTTAAAAAGGGCGTGACTTTGGCAATGTTTCTCAAGTGGAAATAGGCTGTCTGAGTAACTTTACTGATATGGGGCTTAAAACTTAACTCTGCATCTAAGATGACACCGAGGCTTGTTACTTTTGGTTTGACCTGGTGTGCCAAGTTCCCCAGATTACTAAGAATAATATCTCTCTTTAGTTTTGGTCCAACCAGAAGTACCTCTGTTTTGTCATCATTTAGTTTCAAAAAGTTTTTGCTCATCCACTGATTAATGGAGGTTAGGCATGCAGTGAGGGAGCAAAGGCCATCTGGGTTAGTTGGCTCCACAGAAAGATACAATTGGGTATCATCTGCGTAGCTGTGGAAGTTTACATTATGCTGACTTATGACGTTTCCCAATGGGAGCATATATAGAGAAAATAGCAGGGGACCAAGGCAGCTCCCCTGGGCCACACCAAAAGGCAAGTCATGTTTTTCAGATACATGATCTCCTAGACTGATATAAAAATCTCTGCCAGTAATGTAGGTTTGAAACCAGTTTAGAGCATTATCAGAGAGACCCACCCACTTAAAAGGCATGTGAATTAGGATGCTATGATCAATGGTGTCAAATGCAGACTCAAATCCAGAAGAATAAGGATTGAGACTTTGTTTGAATCGGTAGCTAGTCTGAGATCATTGACTATCTTTACTAGAGCCGTTTCTGTGCTGTGATTTGATCTAAAACCTGATTGGAATTTTTCAAGGATACTGTTTCGTTGAGGAAGGTATTTAACTGATTGCAAACAACTTTTTCAAGTACTTTGCTCAAAAAACGATAGATTTGATATAGGCCTGTAGTTGCTCAGATTGGTATGGTCAAGTTTTGACTTTTAAGTAAAGGTTTCACAACAGCGGTTTTAAAAGCAGTTGGAAATATACCTGTTTCTAATGAGGTATTTATTACCTTGAGAAAAAGGAGCTAAGCCATCATATACTTTTGAGGAATGTAGTAGGGATTGGATCTAAAAACACATGTTGAGGAGCCGGTTTGAGTTATAATTTTACCAAGCTCAGATTGAGTAATAGTGCTAAAGGACCTTAATTTTGGGGGCTGTTTTTGGGTGTACTATCAAACATATTACTTGTGTTACCAATAGCCTCCCTTATAGAAATGACTTTGTTTTTGAAGAAGTCTGCAAATTCTTCAAGATCTTAGAGAGGATGCCTGACTGAGTGTATCAAAAAGGTGTTTGATGCAATAGCCTATCAATGGTAGAGAACAACACCCTAGAGTTTCCACTGTTTTCAGCAATTACCTTAGAGAAGTGGTTCCTCCTCTCATTCGAATAGCTCTATTATAATTTGCAATTTTTCTTTTAGAATGGCACGGTGAACCTGTAACTTAGTTTTTCTCCATGTTCTCTCAGCTTTCCTACATGATCTTTTAGATCATGGATATTTTCATTCATCCAAGGTGTCAGTTTGCTACAGGGCCTTTTTTTTTAGTCTTTTAAGGGTGCCACTCTGTCAAGCAGAGCGCCTAATTCACGATTAAGAGCCTCTACCATTTGATCAATGGGATGATGTAAAATATCTAAATTTATGGAGTCTATAAGAGCTATGAACTGCTGTTCTGCTCTAATGTCCAAGAATCGCGATTTGATTGCAATTTCAGGATTAATTTTTGGAGTATGTAGTACAATATTAAAAGATACACAATGATGGGTCCTGTAACATGCTGCTTTAGCTCTAAACTGTCCAACACATTAAGGAACTTACTGGCTTTAGCATCAGTTGTCTTATTGACATGAATATTGAAGTCGCCATTTACAATTATCCGATCATAGCTAGTGATGATGAGCGACATAAGTTCAGAAAACTGGTCGAGAAAGCCAGTCCATAGTTTAGGAGGGCGGTATAAGGTTAATAGAAGTACAACTGGGTCAGCCTTCAGAGTGAGGGCAATATACTCAAAGGAAGCTTAATTGCCAAAGTTGACTCGTGTGCAACTATATTTGTTTGAGAGAATGGAGGCAATTCCACCACCTCGTTTGCCTTGTCTAATTGAGTGGAAGAAATTATAATTTGGGGGACAAGTCTCAACAAGAACAGCTTAAGCTGTCTGAGGTCAGCCAGGTTTCAAGAAACAGAAAATCCAATTTTTTTCACTAATAAAATCATTGATTGCAAAGGTTTTGGTAGTAAGTGCACCTATATTTAGTAAACCCATGTTAGCTGAAAATGCCTCTGGCTTTTGAGGAATATGCTGAGGTATGGAAAGAATATTTGTTAGGTTTCTAGTTTTAAATTTGTCTTTTTCTTTTTACTATCGTTGGGTAGAAATCAACGTTGGAATAGAACTATAAGCATAAGTCATGCTATTGCATGACACAGCTTGATCTATGGTAGTAGTATTGTATGTTACCCTGCAGAAAACATTCTCAGACTCATCCACATGTATAATGCCATTCGAATCAATACCTGGGGGGGGAATCTGTAATATTTTCTACAGAATGTCAATGTCTCAGTCTGGACGCTTATGTTGTCAGAGAGTAGCCTGGCTCCATGTTGGTTTGGGTGGAGACCATCACGCTTCAGCATACTGGGCCTCTCCCAGAACAAGCCCCAGTTGTTGACATAGGGGATGCTTAGGGAAGCGCAGTAGCGTTTGAGCCAGGTGTGGAGATCGAACAGTCTGGACCATTTCTCAGCACCTTTTCTGTAGGTAGGAGAGGCCCAGAGATGACAAAGCGTTTTTCTGTGCCCATCAGAGTGGTGATGAGAGTTTTGTAGTTTTCCTGCAGTGCTACTGACTGCTTATCTCTGATGTCGCTCGCGGCTCCACGGTCAACGATGATGTTGTTGACCTTGGTGTGGCGGGCCAGGATGCTTGGGAGTTTCTGCTGGATGTCAAGGACCTTGGCACCAGGGAAGCAGTAGACCTTGGAGGGACCGCTACATGATGGGGAATGCAGAGGTCTCTAACCATGGAACTGCCGATGACCAGGGTGGAGGTTGATGAGGTCCGGGAGGAGGGGGTCGGGGGCCGACTTTGAGGAGGGACCAGGATGGTTGTCTCGGGCTGGAGGGGCTCCTCATCCTCGGGTCAGAATGGCATAGCGATTTTCCAGTCGTATAGGTTGGGCTGGGCCTGAGTGCCGTCCGGACCGCCTGCCGCGGCTTGTGATGCTTGCTTCACGCCATGGCTCAGGCTGGTGTGGAGTGGAGCTGGCCAGCAGAGCAGGCTTGGTTCTCAGCAGAGGCCGGGGAGAGGCAACAGGGACAGAAGTTGCATTAGTGCATGGCATGGTTAAAGTATTGGAGGACAGAGTGAAATCAGGGCATCTGGCATTTGTGTGTGTAAGAGAGGTAACGTTACTTACGGAGAGAATGGTGTCGAGGAACTGTTCATCCTTCTCAATCTGATGGAGGGTCGCTATTCTGGCTTCGAGTTCCACTATCTTTTCGCTGAGAAGGACGCATGATTCGCAGCCTGGTGCACAGCTGAGGGGCTTAGGCCCAATTCACACCAAAGATTCGCAACGAGACGAAACCGTTGCAAAAAGAGTTGCAGCGGTGTTAAATTAAATGTTGCACATCATTGCCAGCTGTTGCAAGCCGTCACAAAGCATTCACCATGTCTAGTCGCAGTTGCAAGGTTTTAGAACGTCGCAGCTCATCTTGTTGCGATTCTTTGGTTTGAACCCCCCTTAAGAGCTAGAGCTACTTAAGTCCTATTTTAATTTAGTTCCTCATCATCCAGTATTAAGTAATCCAGAGAATGCTAAAAAAAAACATAGGAGCAGAGACACAATAAGCATTCAGCATATTTGACCTTAACCCAGAATACAGAGTGCGCACATGCCAAGAACATTCCGCTTCTCTGTTACACTAGAACTACAACTAAAGCGTCATATGGAAGTGGTTTACAACTCTTTGAATTAAACTCTGATTTCGTTTCTATTTCATTCTTACTCACATTTTTTGCAACCAGGAATCAACATTCCTGAACTGGGCTGTTTATGAGCATGACCATTTCATAAATATGCTCCCTATACTGCTGATATGAAACAGTACATTGCCAGCAGTTAGGCATTGTGTAGCCGATCTGAAACCCACATACCACCAGCCTGTGTTTGTCCAGAACTGCCATAAACCTTAACAGTAAGCTTTATAGCTTTATTTTTCATATTGCAATAACAGGGCATGCATCTAATATATTTGTAGTGACTCTTCCAGACAGATGAGAGGCCTATGGTCTTTATATTTTTTTTAGTTTTTATTCAAGGAAATGGTGACCATATGAGGTCAATTATTCCTGCAGAAGGTTTCTGAAGTTTAAAGCTGGTGATACACAAAGCAACTTTTTGAGCAATGTTGCTGGGCAATGTTCCTGGATATTTTCATTCTGGCATATTTGGCCACATTTTTTTTTTTATGGAGAATTTTAATCATCAAATTATCACGACCATCCAATCAGAACACAATGAGCTGGTTATGTGGTTTCTCAGAAACATGCTTAAAAAGTTGCCCTCACCTTGCTCTCACCAACCTGACTGTGTGGTCAATCTGGGATATGTGCAGCTTTCATGCCTACAAGTCTATTTGAGGCAATATTATAAGCTACCGAGTGGATATGGAAACATTAAAGCAGGTTCAGACACTAAACTAGACACATTTACAAAATCTAGGCATACACTTTCCCAAATTCCCTCATCACCGCACAAAAGCATTTTGGATCAATTTGATCCCAATCTGAATACCAATCTGCATCCTCCAATTTACAATAGGCTTATTCACATCTGGCTATGCAACAATAATGATGTCATGGTCGCTATTTGTTATATGTATAAAAAATATGTATAAATGTGTTATATGTATAAAAAAAAGTGAACTAAGCAGGGCTGGTTCTAGCCAACTATTTGGGTGGGCTGGTAGAATTTTTTGGTGGGCAACAGCAAAGCGGTCAAATTGGATCAAAATTGACATAAACAAAACCAAAAAATGTTTTGCTACAGCCAACAGCTAGGGATATGCAGTATTTCTGATACAAAATAGTATGTTGTCATTTGTATTTTATTTTGTTGAAGAAATATTTGCAAAATATTTTTGGGAAAACCAATAGCCTACTTTTGGTAATGAGGACATCATAAAAGTGCAAAACAATGAATGCAGCCTCTGACTGGTGCTGACTTGTAATTTGCCCAGAGTTGTTGTGGAACATGGAATCGCGTGGTTGCCCTGCAACAAGTTGCCCCATTTATCGCCTAAAGCAACACAATGAAACATTAATTTAATTCATAATTTGCCCATACTTATTGTGATCATAATATTGATAGTCAGGAAGATGATCCAGTGCCAGATAACTTGTAGGTTGCTCACATACATGCATTGACGATGTCAGAGACTTGTTTCCACTTTGTACCTTGACAAGTTCAGTTGTGACTTTTTGAGTGCATCTCTGATACATTATTTAGGCTATGACATGTAACAGGTCAGCATATTGATCTGTTGACTGTGTGCAGGTTATGGCATGTCTTGTATGCCGAGAAAAGCTGTTTCTGTCAAACACTGTATATTTGTTTATTTAAAGGTGCTCTAAGCAATGCTGAGTAACAACATTTCTGTTGACTTTCAAACAAAACAGAGAGCTAGCTCACTACTTCCTCCCCCTCCCTCCCGTGCTGCTCCCATGCAATTGAAACTCACCTAAACGTGCATCTATTCTGTGATTTGCTCGAACAGTTTGTTATGTTTTTATGGGCTAGGTTTGCCCTGGTTGTTTTTGTTGCCGTTTTTGGAGCCTGGGCTGTCCACAGAGATCGTGGTTTTTTACATTGTATTCAGGACACCGACAGCTAGCGGTTGGTTAGGTGAGGTTTGCAGTAAGTGACATAATATGTTTAAGCGTTAAAAAATGTGTGGCATCGTTTAGAGCACCTTTAAAAGGGACAACGCATCAATTGACATTTTTTATTTACACTTATGTGTGCCACAGTTAGCAAAAAAGCTAATTTTCATCTGTAGATCCTTGGCAGAGCCATTATCACATTACATTAATAAAAAAAATAATGCATCCTGTTTCTGTCAAACACTGTATATTTGTTTATTTAAAGGTGCTCTAAGCAATGCTGAGTAACGACATTTCTGTTGACTTTCAAACAAAACAGAGAGCTAGCTCGCTACTTCCTCCCCCTCCCTCCCGTGCTGCTCCCATGCAATTGAAACTCACCTAAATGTGCATCTATTCTGTGATTTGCTCGAACAGTTTGTTATGTTTTTATGGGCTAGGTTTGCCCTGGTTGTTTTTGTTGCCGTTTTTGGAGCCTGGGCTGTCCACAGAGATCGTGTTTTTTTACATTGTATTCAGGATACCGACAGCTAGCGGTTGGTTAGGTGAGGTTTGCAGTAAGTGACATAATATGTTTAAGCGTTAAAAAATGTGTGGCATCGCTTAGAGCACCTTTAAAAGGGACAACGCATCAATTGACATTTTTTATTTACACTTATGTGTGCCACAGTTAGCAAAAAAGCTAATTTTCATCTGTAGATCCTTGGCAGAGCCATTATCACATTACATTAATAAAAAAAATAATGCAAGAAAAATAGAAAGCAAATTAAGAAAGAAGAAAGAAGAGAAAAAGAGAGAAAGAGAGTGACAGTAAAATAAAAACAGACAAATAAATAAAACATAAGTACAAAGAAGGGCAGTGCCTAGGATGAGGTAACACAGCTATTGATGATTGCAGTTTTGATTGTTAATATTGTAATGATCTGAGCCTAGCTGTTCATGACTGTGCTCCCATGATGCTGTTCAGTTGATGTGTTATGTTGAATGTTAATGTTAACCATGCAAGTTACCAATGTTGTGCGTCCTGACTGTCGTGTTTATGTTTATAGTTGATTACAGTGTTCATAACCGGGTCTAACTAGTGTGTGTTGTAGATACAGCCTCGCATAGATGTTTAGTGCTGGAGCATAAGGGCCAGGTCTGGCCCGGCATTATGTGTTTGTATGTTTTGGTGCGTAACCAATAAAAACCATTCTGAGACAACTGTGCAGTTTGTTACAATGGTGTCAGAAGTGGGATGCCGACCCCTACTGGACGGGAGGAGAAAGCTGCGACCGATACCGTGGGGGCGGCTCATTTCGGCATTGCAAAGAGTCTTCGTCGGCTGAGAGGCCACTTCTATTGGCCGGGATGCAGGCTGGACGTTGAACTGCATGTTCACTGCTGTGACGCCTGCACAGCGAAGAAGGGCCCCACGCGACGCTCGCACGCTCCGCTGCAGCAATACGCAGTCGGGGCTCCCATGGAGCGGGTAGCCGTCGATGTCATGGGCCCACTGCCAGTCACAGAGCGGGGAAATCGCTACGTGCTCGTGGCCATGGACTATTTCACTAAGTGGCCGGAGGCGTATGCGGTGCCAGATCAGAGCGCCCACACGACAGCGGACAGACTGGTCACTGAGATGTTCTGCCGGTTCGGGGCACCGGAAGAGCTCCACAGCGACCAAGGGCGGAATTTCGAGGCAGAGGTGTTTGCTGAGGTTTGCCAGCGCATGGGCATCCGGAAAACGAGAACGACACCTCTGCATCCGCAAAGCGACGGGCTGGTGGAACGGACAATCGGACTCTAGCAGTGCAGCTGGCCATATTGGCCGACCGCCGACAAAAGGACTGGGACTTACACTTGCCCCTGGTGCTCTGGGCATATCGCACAGCGGTGCAAGAGTCAACGAAATGCACACCGGCAGCTCTGATGTTCGGGCGAGAGCTACGCACGCCAGTGGACTTGGTGTTCGGTTCGCCTCCGGAAGCGGAGATTGGAGGTAAGCCAGGTCTGGAATACTACAAGCAGCTACGCGAGAGACTGAAAGGAGTACACGAGTTGGCCAGGCAGGCTATGAGTGAAGCTGGAATACTTCAAAAAGCGAGCTTACGATACGCGCTGTTGCGGCCAGGAGTTCCAGCCCGGCGATTTGGGTGTACTGCCCGGAGAGAAAGAAAGGCATTTCCCCGAAACTCACTAGCCAGTGGGTCGGACCGTGCGATGTCTTAGAGAAGCTGTCTGATGTGGTCTATCGTGTGAGACTGATTAAGCGTCGGAGAGTTGTGGCTCTCCACCGTTATCGACTGGCCCCGTATCGACCCCTGGCCTCAGCTGAGGGTCGTGGAGACTTGGACACTGACTCTGTGGAACTTGGTGACAATGGAGCTGTCGCTCTAATACCGGTCACTGTGCAGCCTTCACCGGAAGTCACCGCCGCGACAGCGGGGCGCCCACAACGCCAGCGTCGGGTCCCAGCCAGGCTCATGGACTGATGTAGGGTAAGACTTGAGTCAAGGGGACATGGACTAAGTCTCGGGGGGCTGTGTAATGATCTGAGCCTAGCTGTTCATGACTGTGCTCCCATGATGCTGTTCAGTTGATGTGTTATGTTGAATGTTAATGTTAACCATGCAAGTTACCAATGTTAAAGCGCCCTGACTGTCGTGTTTTATGTTTATAGTTGATTACAGTGTTAATAACTGGGTCTAACTAGTGTGTGTTGTAGATACAGCCTTACATAGATGTTTAGTGCTGGAGCATAAGGGCCAGGTCTGGCACGGCATTATGTGTTTATGTGTTTTGGTGCGTAACCAATAAAAACCATTCTGAGACAACTGTGCAGTTTGTTTCAATATTGAGTGTGGTTTTAAATGATTTAATGTGTAGTCCACTTAATAAACTGTCAACTTAATCAGTCAGTGTTGTGATGAAGAAATAGATTAAATAGGCATATATGGAAGGTTTGCAAAGTGATATCATGCTTATTTGAAAGAGTATTTTATATTTTAGTACTCTTAAAATACAAAAAATACAGTATTTTATTATATTTTGTTTAAAAATGCATTTTGATATATTTTTGCCTATCCCTGCAAACAGTTAGAGTAGCCAGGCAGCTACCGTGCTACACTCTGGGGGGATATTTAAATAAGTAGGCCTACAGTAGCACTGTAGCTGCCTAGCTATTCTAGCTGTTGGCTGCAGCAGCTAGGTATCAGGTTTTTTTTCTCATACTGACAACACTCAGTGACTTCGAGAAACAGATATCTAAGTGAAAAATGGCCAGAATTTTCCTTTAAAGAAAAACGTGGCAGGATTAGCTCCCCCTCTGCTGGATAAGTTGTGCATTATGCTATTTCAAACTGTGGAAAAAGGTAACCATAAAGCACATGGAATTGTTTACAAGCTAGCTAAAAAGGTTACCATAAGTTCGGCAGAACAATGTGGATATTACAAGGTAAGAAACACGATTTAAAACAAGTTTCTTGTTTCTCACTTCTCTATTACCGGGATGGTAGTCCCAATGTTGCAAGGTTAGTTTTCCATCCAACCATCCAAATGATTTCTAAACTGGTTTATTAAGTTGAAATAGTTGCTAAGTTCTCCTTTAAGGCATTGGGGGGAGTGGGGGCTATACTGCACAGAGTACCAGCTAGCTACTATACTATTACACTCAACACCAACTCATCTAGGCCTACATCCAAGCTGGTTTTGAGACTGCACAGAACAGATGCACAACTGAAAAAAACAAACAACAACAACTGATTATTGACTTTGTTTGGGTGGGCAAGGCACTACAGTATGCTTGGGTGGGCCACCCTGGCCCCTAGAGCCGACCCTGAAACCAAGACATCTTTCCGTTTTTCATAAACAAATGGACCTGTTAGAAAGCTCTATTTTGAATGCGGGTTATGTAGTATCCGCACGCTACAAAGGGTGGCAGTAATGTTCCAAATATCAGTTAGCCGCCCTTAAAATACAAAAGAAGAAGGGGGAGAACTATTCTTCAAGATGGCGACTCCCTATGTCACAGATGAATCGGGTAAGGCTACTTTAAGCAACGTTGGCCTCCACATCCGATTCTTGTTGCATACAGATCTAGTAGTGCAGAAGAACGTGGTCTCTCAAATGGCATACTTGAAGCAACCCAATTATATCCTAGTCACAATCAGATCCTGAGCGATTGATTAGCGAGCTAGCATAACAAGTTCAGCAGCATGAACAGTTGGTTTGCTAACTGTGGCTACTAAGCGATACTATTCCCCTTTAATATAAATGTTCTTCTCAGTAACGTTAAATATGTTTTCATATGGCTTTTAGATACATTTGAGCCACGCTGCCTGCTTGTATTTTTGTCAACGATAGTTTGACACCCTGTTTGCTTGGTGCATTATCCGGGACCTAGCTTGCATGCTTAAATGTTACTCGATGTGTAGCAAACTTCCATGATCCGTAAAGATGTAGTCTGCTAACCAGCGAACTCTTAACTAAAACCTTGTATAGGTTTAGTCACTGAAACATTTTGATTTGAGTTGTGGAAGGCTGATATGCTTCGAGTTTAATCAGCCTCCCATATAGATAAACTATGACCGTACAACTATGAAAATATCCAGAAATTACCACGTTACCTGTTGGACTACGGGATGGCCCTCTCGTAGCGCAACTTCTTCTGTTAGAAGTTGGACTGAGCCTGAAAGTTTGCTAATAAGTTGATTCGCGGTTATTTTAGGATATTTGGATTGCTGCCTCTGACCACCTATCTGTCTTGTAGGTAGAAGCGTCTAACCCACTGTTTAATTGTCATATCGTGTTCTGTAATGTTTAGCCATTTTCATTCCACACCTCGTATTTTAAACCTGACCGTTTGTAACCCTTCATGTCTGTGCCCTATCCTGTTCTGCCACAGGCAAATACATTGCTGCCACTCAGAGGCCCGATGGGACCTGGCGAAAGCCCCGACGAGTGAAGGACGGTTATGTTCCCCAGGAAGAAGTCCCAGTGTGAGTGTCTGTCAGCTGAGCAAATTAAGCAAATTATTTAGTCACGGTTGAGTAAAAGGTTATTTGGGTCATGGCGGATATGTTGGCTACATACAGATCAGGACACGTATAAGTGTGTCATCATACAGTCCTGGCATAGGACCATTTTGTGCATCCTGAATTTGTTTACAAAATGTATCCCTAATTCTAAGCAGAATTATCAATCTGATTGATTTGCACAGCATCTTCCTCTCTTGTAGGTGACATGTTGTAGAACAGCATAGATAGAACATTCTGACATGTATTGTCATATATAAGTAATGATGAAATAACTCAAATGTTAATATTTTTTTATCCGCCCTCAGGTATGAAAATAAGTATGTGAAGTTCTTTAAGAGTAAGCCAGACCTTCCTCCTGGCATGAGTCCAGAGGATGCAGCTCAGCCCAAGCAGCAACAGGTTGCCAAAGGACAGGGGGACCAGGATTCGGAGACTGGCGGTATGTCCAAGGCAGCCAAACGCAACATGAAGCGCAGGGAAAAACGCAAGCAGCAACAGCAGCAGGAGCAACCAGAGCAGGAGCAACCAGAGCAAGGAGACGAGGTGGGGGAAGTCACTGAGAGCACGGAAAAACTCCAGATTGCCACGGAGACCAGCAGTGCTGAAACTGTGGCCACAGAGAAGGCCAAAAAAATCAAGAACCTAAAGAAGAAGCTGCGGCAGATTGAAGACCTTCAACAGAAAGTAGATTCAGGTGAGATCAAGAGCCTCGGCCAGGAGCAGAAAGAGAAGCTGGGCCGGGCGGAAGCTTTGCGCAAGGAGCTCCAACAGCTGGAGGACTCCTAAGCCTTTGGAGGGGTGCAGTGGGGGTGGGTTTTTTGAGCTGAGGAGACACTGGTGGGACTGGGCGGATATAGTGGAGTATGGACCTCTGACCACGTTCTTTAACTCCACACCTGTGTACAACACAAACTCCTCAACACCCCTCCATCCCACTGGTGGTGGAGTTCTGCCCATCGGCCTGAACATTTGCTCTAGGATATGAGCTGAGCAGGACCTGTCCACTTACTGACTGACCTTTCATGCAGTATGCCACCCCACCCCGTCCCATAGCTACTGAACATTTCCGTTCTCATTTTAAATGGCTGTAGAAATGTTTACCACTTTAGACCTTTTCACAATGTAGAAAAAGTGGCTGTGCTATGGCCTGGACAATGGCAGGTAATACATTTTCTCCCCCAAACAATCTTATTCCATATTGTGCTTTTTTTTTTTAACCTTGGTAGATATGATGCCACATACGCTGTAGTTGAGGTTTCGTACATTTATATACTCTGATGTGTAGGGAAGAAAATATACATCAAAATGGATCTACGACAGGATCCTTATTTGAAAGAAGCCACAGACATGTCCTCCTCCATGTCATTATCCATCAGCTGTTGTAATATCTGTATTGTTTGATAAATAAGTGAATGAGTTAAAGCATCGCAATAGAGTTTTAGACATTTAATGATGAGCATTATTAGTCAACAGGTCCTAGTTTTGTGATGTCTGAATGAACTTATCTTTGAAACTCCGTTCATAAGGCACTTGTATTGTGTGGGAAGTCCAGTATTACTGCCATCAGTGATGACCACAAATGTTAACAATTTGAAAATAAATGAAACTACTTAATTGGTTCTAGATGAAGTTTTCTGCAAAGAAACCTTTTCATCACTTTGGTATAACCATATCATTTGTAGAAACAAATGATTGATTGAGGGGGCAGCCGTGGCCTACTGGTTAGCACTTCGGACCTGTAACCGGAGGGTTGCCGGTTCAAACCCCGACCAGTAGTGCCCTTGAGCAAGGCACCTAACCCCTCACTGCTCCCCGAGCGCCGCTGTTGATGCAGGCAGCTCACTGTGCCGGGATTAGTGTGTGCTTCACCTCACTGTGTGTTCACTGTGTGCTGTTTGTGTTTCACTAATTCACCGATTGGGTTAAATGCAGAGACCAAATTTCCCTCACGGGATCAAAAAAGTATTTATACTTATACTTGTGTAGGAACAAAAGCAATGTTGACATCAGGCACAGCGAAGGCTGGAAGATTGCAATGTTTATTATTAGCAACACTCTAAAATAAATGGGGGGATATGACACCCAGATACTGAATAAACAAAACGAGCACCACCAACAGATTAATGTTGCCTGAGTAACAACACATTGTAAATGTGGTATTTACAAGAGATATCGGTACATTTGTTGTTGGGCTTTTATACTCTGGAAGCAGTGCAGAAAACATGCTAGGCAATAATTACAACCACATGAGACCACTGAAGGAGTCGTACAGTTTTATCAGCAGCTGCTCAGACACCAATGCTATTTTGCCAGCATGTGATACAGGAGCGCGTTCATATGTAAAGTGGCTTGCAAACTGCTGTGAGAACATTACAACAGATATGGGTTAAATCACAATATCAATCAATATTTTATGAAGCTACAGGAAAAGAAAGTTGAGCTGTGGCTGAAGTGGCATTGTTATCACGTTCAGGTTCCTGCAGAGACCTGGGTTTGATTCTAACCTGCAGTTGTTTCCTAATTTCATCCCATCTTTCTCTCCTTGTTTCCAGTCATTCCTAGCTGTCCAGTCTACAAGGACAACCCCCACCCCCTCCAAAAAATACAACAATAAATACATGTAAACAAAAAAGACCAGATGTACCCCCTTTGTCTTCTGGTGAATTCTTCTTGGCTGATGTAGGATTTGACAGCAGTGCCATTTTCTCACAGCTTCCCTGAACCATTTGCTCTGTTGCTGTGCTGGGGTTATGCTTGGCCATGTGATCTTCCCATTGCTCTTCTTGGGTCTTTGTTTTCTTGGGAGGATTCTTCCTGGACTCCATTTCTGTCACACGTCCCCTTCCCTTTCCACCCAATCACATTGCTGCTGCTATCACTGCTGCCCATGTGACCTGTGCACTTAAATTCTGTTCCTTTTCTGTTGTGCATTTAGCTCCACTTACCATTTTAGTTTTCTCTGTCCCCAACTTATGCAGCTGTGGTTTCTCAACCATTACCTGGCCTTAGCCCCCATCTCCTTATACACCAGGATGCCCAGAGAGCTATTTGGACCTGGATGTGGATGCATGTGGTTGCTGGCTTCAGTGGCCTGCTGACCTAGCCTGACAAGCCAGACCCACATCAACATGTAGGGTCTGGGAACTCACCATTGGCAGTGCTCAATCCGAGGGGCGGGATAAACAGTTGTCTTTCAAATTCCCTCTGCACGCAATAGGATAGCACTACAACTCATGAGTCCCATGCATTTTCCCACCAGCGGAGCTAGTTGATCAAACTTTTGCCAATTTAAAAAAAAAAGCTTAACTCGAGTCACGATTCAAAGGCCGACAGTAGCAGCATCCATCTTCTTTGTTTTCAAGTAGCAAGGAATTCACACGGAATTAGTCACAACTCTGTTGTCATTATGTTAAGCCCGTCCACCGACTCTATTCACAATGTGATTGGCCTGACTGAAGTTTGTTTTTTACAGCTCGCAAGCCAACGGAGAGTTGCTAGACTACCCTGGGTGCAAATTACATTTGCTGCCGCTAGGGTGCGTCTAGATTTCTAGGCTACTGCTGACCCTCCATGCTAGCCGTGTCTCGAATGGCCACAGAGTGGGGAAAGGTAAAGAAGAGACCAACACACTGCAGCGCAGGCCATTGCTGGTTATCCTTGCAGCCTCCTGTCTCCTGCTACTGGGTCTCTCTTTTCATAGCCTCCCTCCCAGCTTCACAGCCTCCCTCTGAGAGAGCGATGGGCTTGAAGCCTTTGGTGGTGGAAAGACCATAGTGTCCCAGTAGGAGCTTGCAGGAGGTCCTTATCCACCAGGATATTTAAAGACCTCATTCGATCTGGACGCTGCACTTTGATTTGGCCAAAGTGAGTCCCATGGGCCTCCATATATTCCTTTGATGTTGTTAACTGTGGCTCAACATGCCATGTAATGGAAAGATGTAAGCGGTCAGCACACTGCAGTCCAGGCCCTTGGTGGTGATTCTAGCAGCCTCCTTTCCTGCCTCTGGGTACCTTGCTTCTTAGCCTCCTCCTCTGCCCTGAGTGAGGAGGGAGACATGGGGTCTGTTTGAAACGGAAGACAGCTGCCTACTGCCTCCCTTCGAACACCCCCATGGGCTTGGAGACTTCTTGATAGTGATGGGCAAATGAAGCTTTGGTGAACCACTGAACCACAGCAGTGTGAACCTAGCGACACTAGCTGAAAAGCAAAAAGATGGCCGCCACACATACATTTTTCAACATAAAAGTCCTTAGCAAACCAATATTTTTGGTTACATATACTGGTTTGGGTAAGGACTTTTATGTTGAAAAATCTACATGTGGCAGCCATATTGGATTTTTTCATTAGTGTTGCTAGCTTCACACTGCTGTGGTTTAGTGGTTCACCAAAGCTTCATTTGCCCATCACTACTTCTTGACAGTGAAGTTGGTGGCCACTGGCCAGCAGGAACCATGGCTGACTGGTCACATAAGAAAGGGGTTGCAAGTTAAAGAAGTAGAACAAGGACATTTGACAAATTATCTCAAGATGTTAGTGATCACACACCTCTCAAGTCAGAAAAAAAACTTTAAGTTTATAATACTCTTAGTGACATATAGTGGACACCATGACTCCCACTGCCTGTGGCCACGAGCAACCTACCAGAACTTCATTCACTCAGCCTCACTCCTACACAGCCCACATTTTGCCATTTATGAACACCGATGTGAACACATCCGCTGCCCACCAAAGCAGTTAAACGGAAATTAAAACAGAAAGCTGTAAAAATGAAACAGAATTAATGTGTCTGTGTAAGCTCAAACCGCTGTGAATCTTGATAACCTTGCTTTTTAAAACAGCCCATCAGAATATACTGTACATTTGGCAAACTAAAGATGCCCTGGTGAGGTCATGTGGGTTCTGGGGTTGAGAAACCACATGAGCCATGTTTTAATTCACAGCAAAAGTAAACCCCCCTCTTCTGTTGAACGGACATTCCACAGATAATTGGCAAACCAAACTGTAAAACTGATCTGTGAGTCCCCTGCTGATACCTTTCATTTTTAATGTGAAAACATCGAGATCAACACTCAAACTTGATATTCTGCCATCTGCATACACTTGCTGTTTTTTACTGAACAAGTTTGATGAGTATTGAACGAAATATTGAGAAGTTCTGGCATGTACATCCATGACACTGTGGTTTTTAGTTAGTCTCCAGCTGTAAGCTGTAAGTGCGGTATCATTGTTTTGTTTATGTGGCAAAATGTTGGAATGTTACTTGGTTAGAAGTAGGCCTGCTCTGGGCCAGAATTATAATGTCAAGAAATGCCAAAGAGTTCAAGGAAATAATTCAGCTGAAGGTATTAACTTGATCATATAAAAGAAAACAGGGACAAAAAGAGATGACTGATTCAGTAATGGCTATGTGTAAAAAATGAGAACATATTTGTAGAATTTTACACTGGAAAGCCATGATTCATAAGTGACAAGCTGGCTTGATATTGAGTCCTTTACTGCCATAATTACGGTACCACTACTTACTAGCACATAATTGCTTCCGTTTACACAATGTGGTATACAAATATAATTGTCCTTTAAAGGGGTTAAAGGTATATAGCTCTTACATGTCATGAATGCTCACCAATAGGGTTTTCCTGACCAGGGTAATGTCCTGAGATTCTTCATTTTCATGAACACATTTTAAGAGACGGAGAGCCGGGGCAAAGTTGTCTGGGGCTTACAGTATAAAAGAATGATGTTGATCTGGAGGTGGGTAGAAGTTGACCATGTGCTATGGGATGCTTTGTATATAATTCTGCAAGGTGTTGTAGCGGTTTGGATTTATAAAGCCTGTTACTGATACAAACAGCTCACATTTACAGATGCATTTCCATTCCGTCATGGTCGTAACAGTGGACCAGGACACTGTGAGTGGGCTTTCACAGATGGGCTGTTAAACCTCCCAGCCTCCCATCACTCCTCTCTCATGGGTACTGCTGTGGTTGAGGTCGGAGCCCACTCCTTGGTGGCATCAGCCGATATAAAAGCAACCCAGGGCCAGAGAGGAAAACAAGGCGTCTGGAATTCACTCACTCAGGAGAGACACAAAGGCAGTTTTATATTTGGAATAACCCAGACACACCACAGACTAGTCTTGTCAGGAGCAACAATACGCTGGTTATGAAATAACTGTATGTCTCCAAAACGTGCAGTTGAGCAGTGAGGAGCTTAGGTGACGACCATTAGGACGTAGTTTGTGTCCGGAGCTTTTTATCTTCACAAAAAGAATGGAGTCGCCACTGATGGTGCTGATGCTGACGATGACCCTGACCTCAGCTGTGGAGCTCGGTGTCCTGAGAGAAGCCATGGTGAGTGAGCTGCTCAAAATCCTTTCCATGCACTCTCACGCTACAGCTGGTTACTATGGTTACACCCTGTGCTAACACACAGAGCTTTTGTGTACCTGTGCTAACACACAGAGCTCTTGTGTACCTGTACGAAAAACATGTGACTTCTAACACATGTATTTGTCTTAATAATTTGTAGGATACTATACAGCCTATAATTATTTTGTCTTATTTGGCACTTCTCAAAATTCTAATTCTCTTTCTCTGTCTCTCATTCTTTATTTGTTTCTTTCTCTAGGCTTATCTAAAGCAATATGGATATCTCCACACAACACTTTTGAACTCCGAATCAACCAGGCAGCAGCCGGAGGAGCTGAGTGAATCTTTGAGGTGACTTACACTGACATTTTGTAAAAAGGAAAAAGTGTGTGCACATCCAAAACTTGTCAGGCGTCAGACAAACAATTCTTTAAAAAGAAAGTAAAGTCTGCACACTGTGGCTCCACAAAATATTTATTTTATATCCTCTTTAAAAGGGCAGTGTTTCGATCCCCAGGATCTTCTACAGGCAACTGACACATGCAAAACCAACGATTAACTCATTCCTTGACAATCCTGAAAATGGCAAGCATACATATCACTGACTGTGGATATTGAGATTTCAAATCTTGGTCTAATAGGACTTTTCAAAGGGTCACTGAGCTGGCAATCACAGGCAGATTGGATCAGGCTACTCTGGCAATGATGCGGCAGCCCCGCTGTGGTGTACAGGACGCTTTCAACAACAGGACCCTTAAATATCGCCTTTTGGGTAAGAAAACCTGTGCAGCTGCTCCCAGCATTGGCAAGAGTTGGAAATAAATACATGGAAATAAAGTGCAGTTTTTAAAGAAAACTATAGAATTCAGTTTTGTTTCTCACTGATGAGTGTCTACTACATTGTATTACAATGACAACCATATTGCACTACTAAGCCTTCTTGAATGTAAACTTAATGTTACAGAACCACTTTACAGTGCTCTGGAAATAATCATTAGGAAATCATGACACATTTAACACAGGTTTCAAAGAACTTAAGTCAACAGTATGTTGAATGTGTCTGATTGAACGTATGAATATGAAATAACAACCAATTGGGCCATTTTTCACTCAGTTTCCCTCAACGCAGCCTAAACTCAATCTTTGCAATGCACTTGCATTTCCCTGCATTCATTATCTATGTGATTATGGTAATAATTATAAATCAATGAAAATACTGTATAATTACATTATAAGTAATTATGGTGATAATTCTTCATTTTAAACCACACATAATTCAATAGGCCACTGGAAGAAGAAGAGGCTTACCTATCGAATCTACAACTACGCACCCAACATGAGCGGAGCCAAAACCCGTGCTGCCATGCAGAGGGCCTTCCGCTACTGGAGCGATGTCTCACCGCTGACGTTTCAGGAAGTGACACAAGGACCGGCAGACATTAAAATCTCCTTCCACAAGAGGGTCAGCACATGCCCAGTACCCTTTGATGGACCAGGTGAGAAACAAAGACTCCTGTAAGCGGAGCTGTGTCCTCTTGAGTCTGACTTCTCCATGACGTCTACATTGAACTTTTTTCGACATGTAATTAAATGCCTAGATTTGTGTGTGTGATGTGTTTTTTTTATGGTGAATTTAAGTATTATGCTGCTGGCATGTCCATATACCGTATATTACATTGATGGTGGTTAAGTGTGAATGGTGTGAGTATCTATTCAATTTCAATTTCAATTTAATTGTAAGAGACAGTGTGCAAATAAAACATAAATGTAACCATTTGATGCATTGCACCAGAGTTAGCCTTGGGCTAATTTACATCTCCCGGCCCTCTCCCGGCCCTCTCTCGGCCCTCTCCCGGCCCTCTTGGGCTAATTTACATCTGTGGTCCCACAGGAAGCACAAACACAAATACAACATTTTAAAAAACATCGCTCAATAAGTAAAAAATTAGGGGTTTGTGTTTGTCATGTGTCATGTAGGAGGTGTCCTGGCACATGCCGATGCTCCAGAGTCAGGGCTGGTACACTTTGACGTGTCAGAGCACTGGACTGAGGGGACATCGCGTGGTGCTAACCTCCGCATTGTGGCAGCTCATGAGATAGGCCATGCCCTTGGGCTCGGTCATTCTCAGCACCTCAGAGCTCTCATGGCACCTGTGTACACTGGCTACAAGGAGGACTTTAAGCTGCACCCTGATGACGTTCTTGGCATCCAAGTTCTATATGGTCAGTTAACTTCCTTAAGATGAGCCGTGTTATTTGATATCCAGTACTCATAATAATATCATAATAATAATGTAATAATATGTAATGTAATGTAATAGTAATGATAGAGGTATGTGAAGGTTAACCAACTGCCCCACATCTCAGGTAAACCCAACTCGAATCCAAGAGAGCCTTCCCCATCTAAGCCAGCCTCCAGCTCTCCCAACCCCTGCAAGGCTGCTCTAGATGCCATCATGCTAGGTTTGCTGTTTCTCTCCTGTCCACTATTAAGCCACAAACGTCTTTACTGTGTCTCTGCATGAGGCAGTCATTTCAGTTAATGTAAGTTTTATTCAGCTTGTCTGACAGTCTGACTTTCTCTGGTTCTTGGAACAGGGCCTTATGGTAAAACATATGCGTTCAGTGGACAGCATGTGTGGACAGTTACTGACACTGGTTACACTGCACCCATTCGCATCAGTTCTCTGTGGAAAGACCTACCTGGAGATCTCTCTGCAGCCGTTCATTCTTCCAGGACCAACAAATCTTACTTCCTAAAAGGTAATCTACCTTGATGTGGCAATATTTCTGGTAGCCTCTGTAACCCTGCTTTAAATCTACTGAGAACCACTGAGCATTTTCATTTGGTATGTAGCCTACATTAGTTCATATCAGCAGCCTGTAACAGAATGCAACCCTTTCTGTTACCCAGGAGGAAAAGTCTGGAGGTACACAGGGTTCCGGCTTGACAGAGGGTTTCCTAGACAACTGACTGGCATTCCCTCTGATGTTGATTGTGCTTTCTACCTCAACATAAATAAGAGACTGGTGTTTATTAAGGTGATTATGTTCTTTTTCTATAACATTTGATAGTTTCCCATTGATGAAAAGGTGTGGAATGAGTAGCCATACATATATTTCTGCTTTACAGGGATCAGAGTACTGGCAGTGGGATGAGTTTGGGTCTGTTGACCTCAAGTCGTACCCCAAGGCTCTGTCACATCTTGTCAAAGGCCTTCCTTCCCATCCCGATGCTGGCCTCACCTGGACTAATGGTCACATGTACGTGTTCAAGGAGGATAAGTACTGGCGTGTGAACCCTCGGCTCACCATAGACAAGGGCTATCCTCTGAGCAAAAAAGAGCGCTGGATGAGGTGTTCCAACTAAGTGTCAAGAAGCCAAGGGATTTCAGAAGTACACAAACTTACAAACAAAACACAGAGAAATGGCCAATGTTTGTTGCTCTTTCCTCTTCCAGACAGTGCTGTCCATCAAAAAAAAAAAAGATTTGTAGACATCAACAATAAACTATTGCATACGCTGCTCTGGTTTGTAACCATTTACATAAGCTGTTGTCTTTAAATAATTTTGGTCATACACCACTGACAGTAAGGAAAAACATGTAAAGGCTTATTAAACAGAAATAAGATAAAAAAAAGACTGAAAATAAGATTAGTGCTACATTGTATAGGCCCTACACACAAAAAAAAACCGATTGAGATAATGTAAAATTATGACTTTGCTGCTCAAGGAGCTGAATTCAGGGAAACAACCTCATGTTTGTTATTGTAATGTATTTTTTATATTTTTGTTATTGTTAACTTGTTGTTATGTGAACATTTTCACCTGTAGGCTAGCCTAGGTTCAGTGAAAGGGGGACTTAAAATGCAACACTACAATTCCCATGATTCTCTATTGTAGCCTCCTACACAACCCTACAATATCCATTTTCATTGGATCTTGACAATCAGATTCACCAATGCTGTAACAGGATATTAGCCTGAATCTGACAAGCCGTGTCGAGACCAAGCTGTCAACGCAGAAGCTGTGTGTTATCACTAGTAAATCAAACAATACTACACTTCAGTGTCTCCCTTAAACATATCCTGCACAGAGGCGTCATTTCTGTCTGTTAACATAGTGGATGATGGGATCTGCAGAGAGTACAACACGGAAAGTGTCTTTCGGCCTGGATGATGGGGACACGGTCCGAATTTTGCGAGGAGTGAAGGTAACGTTTTGGATCTGAAGCTAACATTAGGCATCACGTTAACATTAGCTGTCTATGGTACAGAGTTTTTAGAAGTAATGTGAACGATAACCGAAATATTATTTTGTGTTCAGTGGGTTAAAGATATTCTTACCAGTGTAGACGCAGGGGTTGACCTAAAATGAACTGGGCGAGGTTTAACGTAACCAGCAGCCACGCCAACATCATTCATCACTCATGGAAATCATGAGGAATAGGCTATCTACGCTACTGTGGTTAGCTAGTTAGCTGTTTTGGTTGGTGGTGGTCCTCAGTGCGTCTTTTCGCTATGCGTTCTGGGTATTTGGACATTAGATTGTTGTCTATTTTGAGGGTTGAATTGGTTATCACAAATTAGCTAACTGACAAAGTGTTTAGTTTTACGTAAAATATATTTGACATAACAAAACGTTCATTTGAATATTGACACAGGCCTGCTTCCAAGTCGAATACGGACCTAAAGTTGCCGACTGGCAAGTCTTGCAAATAACCTGCAATTAGGGAGGGAGAAACTGACTTTATTATGGGGGTCTAAGCAGTAAGCAGAGACTGTAGGCTTATAGCATAAACACTTTTCTAACGATAGCCGCCAGTTTGGGAAAAATAGTCTGGTCTCTGGTTCTGGCGAACATCACGTATTCTTATTAAAAATCAGTTAAGAGGACATCAAGGAAATTTGCGCTGTCATCAGTGGATAGGACAAGCGATAATGACCTTGAACACATTCTTGCAAATGAGATTCTTTGAGTCGTCTTGCTCTCGGAAGCCCGCCAAGTTAGATTAGGCATACCGTAGGCCTAGTTTTAAAGACTAGAAAGGCAACCACATGTATTTTGGACTATAACGACTCAATACATTCTGTTAAACTAGAGTATGTTACCACGTACACCATCCTCAAATGACAGTCACGTTTATCCTCATAATCTCCTTGTCCGCTGGCCTTATGCCGATTGTCTGAGGTCGAACGTGTCATTAGGCCTACAGGAGATCTGTAGTGTAGTTGTGTACACTACTAAATCTTAGTACATTAATTTTAAACATTAGTTATAAGTAGTTTCTGAAATCCTGGTGAGGCACCACTTAATGCAAAGTAGGAAACCTATCCTATCTGCATATCTTTCCCCCATATTTTTTTTATTTTTTTATTCTAGGACTTGGACTTTGGAATTAAAACACATTGAAATGTATATCACTCATTATTGTCAAAGAACACTTTTAGATTAAGTAGCCTAATCCAATACTGACCTCTACAGGTCCAATAGTATATATAAAAGTATAAGTATATATACTTTTTTTGATCCCGTGAGGGAAATTTGGTCTCTGCATTTATCCCAATCCGTGAATTAGTGAAACACACACAGCACACAGTGTACACACAGTGAGGTGAAGCACACACTAATCCCGGCGCAGTGAGCTGCCTGCATCAACAGCGGCACTCGGGGAGCCTTTGAAGGTTTTCGAATATCTTACTAGCAACTAGATTTTACTAGCTTACTAGATGCCTTGATGATGTTAGGTGCCTTGCTCAAGGGCACTTCAGCCGTGCCTACTGGTCGGGGTTCGAACCGGCAACTCTCCAGTTACAGGTCCGAAGTGCTAACCAGTAGGCCACGGCTGCCCCAAATGCTCAATAGCACCAGGTATGTTTAGAAATGAATCATGTTGTTTGTCTATTTTAAAGCTGCAGTTGGCAAGTCTGACAGATTGAGGGGACTTAGCCAAAATGTTGAATGTTTACAACACTCATGCCCCTCCCCCACTACCACTGAGCACCCTCTCATCGAGCTCGTCAGTGCGGACCAGACTGCACCAGACTGTGATTGACAGTCAGAAATCACACAGTCCTGCTCTGATTGGATCAGAAGAACCGGGAGCTGTGGATTTTTGCAAAACGAATAAAAGGCTCTAGGTGGAGGTAGAAGTGCGGGTTTTTTTTCTAAAAATGCTGTTCTCAAAAAAGTCTCAAAAAAGTCTTGCCAACTGCAGCTTTAAATTGTCATAGATTATCTTAATTCTTTCATTCTTGTCATGATGTATGGTCCAGTTTCCAATGTCTGAGGGTTAAACAAGTGAACATTATCTCACAAAATGTGTCATGTTTGAGACCTGTGTAGCTGAGGTAGCATGAATGTGTTCTTTTTCCTCTCTCTTTTTTAAGCTCTCAGAGGATGTTCTCCAAAGAATGAGGGGTGCTAATGAATTTTCCAAATCTCAGACCAAAACCACTCTTGGCAACAAAGAGAACACAGGTGAGACACTGTAACTATTACAGTCTTGATAAGTAGAGCCTTTCTCTGATGCCATTTGCACAAAAGTATAACTCTGCTCATTTTCCACGGCAGAGCCACATCTTCAGTCATCCTCTCAACAACAGTCACAGTCACAGCCACAACCTCAACCACAGCCCCAGCCCCAGGCAACCAGTGGGTCCACAGCAGCAGACGTGAGCGAGGAGCTGAAGAGAAGGTACTGTGGGCTGGAGGGGGGCTGAGAGTGGGCCGGCAGCTCAGGTGGTGTCTGCGGTCTGGGCTTTTCCAGTGACACAAATGTTCGGACCATAATAATAATAATAAAATTGACAAATGGAGTGCAGATGCACGGCCATGGCCTTTGAATCTTCGTTGGCTTTTCACTGACTGGATGTACCAGTACATTACATGTAGAAATAACTCATTTTGTTTGTCATCTTCAAAATAATTTTGATGGCAGGTTAAATAGTTTTTTTTTTTATGCAGATTAAACATTGGCCATGCGGTGGTCCTCAGTGAAGGTGTGTTGTTAGTGATGCCAGAGGCACAACATGACAAAAACATCAATGACACATCAGAGTTAACACTGATTGTGGCCCACAGTTCATCTGCACGGTTCATTTCTTTTGCATGATTATTGAGCTGGGCTAGCACATCATTCTGAGTTTGTCCAGTGTGTGCTGACCGTAGTGGACAGTAGAGACGTAAGCTGGCTCTGATTATGTGCATGCATTGGTCAGGTACGAGCGTCAGCAGAGCATCATCCAGGAGGAGCTGGCCCGTATCGCCCGTCGAGAGAGGGAGGCCAGCCGCCAGGACCTGAGTCGAGCAATGCAGCGCGAGAGAGCGCAGACCAGACAGGAGGCGGACAAAGCCCAGTCGCTGGTCAGTCTCTCTCTCTCTCACACACACACACACACACACACACACACACACACACACACGCACACACTCTTTCTATAGCTGATGTTTTTAGTAAGGTCCCACCTTTTGAAGGTTTTCGAATATCTTACTAGCAACTAGATTTTACTAGCTTACTAGATTTTAAAAAAACATATTTCTATGTTTTTAAAACACACAATGCTCTGGCCATTAAATAGCCTTAGTTGCGGAAATGGCCTTAAATTAAGCAAACACACACAAATCAACACACACACACACAAATCAACACACACACACACACACAAATCAACACACACACACACAAATCAACAACACACACACACACACACAAATCAACACACACACACACACAAATCAACACACACACACACACAAACAACACACACACACACACACAAATCAACACACACACACACAAATCAACACACACACAAATCAACACACACACACACACAAATCAACACACACACACACAAATCAACACACACACACACACAAATCAACACACACACACACACAAATCAACACACACACACACAAATCAACAACACACACACAACCAACACACACACACACACACAACAACAACACACACACACACACAAATCAACACACACACACACACACAAATCAACACACACACACACACAAATCAACACACACACACACACACAAATCAACACACACACACACACAACCAACACACATACACACAAATCAAACACACACACACACAAATCAACACACACACACACACAAATCAACAACACACACACACACACACAAATCAACACACACACACACACACAAAATCAACACACACACACACAAATCAACACACACACAAATCAACACACACACACACACACACACAAATCAACACACACACACACACACACAAATCAACACACACACACAAATCAACACACACACACACAAATCAACACACACACACACACACACACAACACAAATCAACACACACACACACACAAATCAACACACACACACACACAAATCCAACACACACACACACACAAATCAACACACACACACACAAATCAACACACACACACACAAATCATTTTATAACTCTTGTTTGCTATCCACTTCTCACTGGTGCTTCGGTCACGGTGACCCCTTCTGTCATCACCTCAAGGTGGGCTTCAGCTGAAACTGCTTCCCCATTTCTGTTGCAACTACGCTTCACTTCGCCTGCTCAGATTAGCATCTCTCACTGGCACTAATCTTACACAGTATATTATGGCAGACAGTTGTTATTCTAGCAGCCACTGCGTAGCTCAGCTACCTTAGAAGAAAGTGCTGTGGCTGGTTACAGAGCGATTCTGAATGAACAGGTTTCAGTCTCATGTTCTATTGTTTTATCTGACTACACTTCTCAGTCTTTCATATAGTTTTAAACCTACAGTGTTGTTCTTGCCAAAGTGACTTTACTTGATTTGGCTGTTATAAGGTGTACACTTAAGAAAGGCAGTTATGGTTTGATTTGAGCACATGATGTTATCTCTATGCACTGTATTTTGTCACATTGAGCTCCAGGTTGTTGTAGGAGCAACAAGGTCAGTCACAAAGCTTGTCTCAGGGACCAAGCTTTTTGGTTTAAACGCACATGTTTTGCATCGTCTTGGCCGATCGTCCAAACGAATCCTGTAAGCGCACTGCCCGAAACCGCACTTTTTTGAAACCTGGTCCCAGACGCTTTTTGGTTTAAACGCACATGTTTTGCATCATCTTGGCCGATCGTCCAAACGAATCCTGTAAGCGCACTGCCCGAAACCGCACTTTTTTGAAACCTGGTCCCAGGGTGGAAAAATTCGAAACCGTAGCCCTTGCGAGTTTGGACGGCGAAACCGCATCCTTGCGTATCAATGATGTCATTGCCACACCTCAGCTGCCTTGGACTTGACATGTATTGCCTAACAATACTAGTTCTTCTCATAGGCTACATGACATTACCTACAATTACACTCAGTAGGATAAATATCACAACTGGTGCTGCGTAGCGCCAATAGCTTATCATGTCTTGGTGGACTGAACAGTATTTTTCCTATGTGTTTTCTTGATGCATTCTAGCTATTGTCAGTGACTGACGCGAGATAACTAGTCAGAAGTTATTAGGGAAGTGGTGTAAGTTTAAATTAATTTGTGCGTAGTGCCGGTGTCATTCATTTATTTTACATGTCTTACAACATAAATAAATGCGTTCATAGTCTAGTGAAGTCAAACAATCACTACACAGCAGGAACATAGGCACACAGTCTTAAATGATATTTCTCTTTGCATGCCACTTCAGAACACTAGGGGGAGACAAAGAACTTCTGTGCATGTTAATATCATCCTCCCAACTTGTTAATGCAAAGGCTTAATGAGTTGCTTTATGTATTCAGTATGACTATATGCTGTCCATCATACACAGGATTCATTCATGCTAGTCCATGTCCATGGGTGCCACAGGAGATTTGATGACAAACATACAAGCATGCTGTTTCATATGCAGCAGACACAGAGGAACTTAATAAGTAAAAAAATTAATAAATGGCAGTCTTATCTTTTTTTAATTAAATAGTTTTAACGGGTGCCTTAAAATCAGGCCCTTCAGGCAGGCAAGGTCATTGTCAAGTGAAGCCCTCAAGATGGAAATTGCATTCTAACTGTTCTGATGGACACAAAATTGCTTCTTTGAGCCACCATCCTCTCCCTTTGCCCCTCTTCACCCCTCAGGGACAGCCTTATCTTCTCTGGAGGAGTGGCCGACTGCACCCAGAGTTACCCAGGGGTATTACGAAACATGGACACACACACACACACACACGAATGCACATACGTGCACATGTGTGTGCACACACATACACACACAAGTATGTGTCCAGACGGTGGTCTTATCTGTCTGAAGACATATGTTTGTATTAATAGAAATTTCCAGAGAAAATGTGACTAATTGCAATGCTCAGGTGGTAATTAGCACGTCCGTGCACTCTGTCTCTGTCCCTCTTCCTCCTCTCGTCATTAGTTCCTGCTGCCTTAGCGGGCTGAGGCCTTGTCATTCTCTGCCTCAGTATGTCATTTCATGAGTGGGCACACTCATAAGTCAAATACTAAACCACAGGTAGAGTTTAATCAAGGGCAAGAGTATAAACAATAGCTAATAAACATGAATATGCTCCCTACCACTCAGACCCTGCGCTAACACAAACCTGGTCCTTATCCACCTTTAGAATCCGCTGCTGTAAAAGCGAGAGCAGGGAGGGCATAGTTTATTTAGCCCGTTTTACACACTGTGTCATTCCAGAGACTCATTCCGGTGAGTGATATTGGCTGAGTCTGAAAAGCAAACAAGATTTAAGATGGATGGTGGGGGTGCATGTCATTCTCCAAATGAGAATGACTCCGACAAATGTTTGCTCTGTACTGTTGCTTTGGCAGCTGTGAGTGCGTTTGCATGTGAGCGGTAAAGGAACGGAATTGAGATCAGAGAGCTGTGACTGATTACCTCCACCAAGGAGGTTATGTTTTCATTGCGGCTTGTTTGTCGGTCTGTCAGTGTGTCAGAGGGAAAATGCAAAAACTACCTGCCTGGTTTTCATCAAACTTGGTGGAGGGTTGTTGCATGGGTCAAGGAGGACCCATTGCATCCAGAGTGGACCCAAATCTCAGGGCGGAACTCTTTTTCATGAACTATTTTTCGCTTTCATTAAAACGGCAAAAATGGGGCCCTTGGCAATAGTATCACTGTATTATTGTAATTATTTCTTATTAAACAAGAAATCCTTAGACAAAGCCATCTCTGAGAAATTGCATTTAGAAAGACGAGAAACACTGAACTGAACTCTACCCATAGATGTATATGTTTGTGAAGTCTGAAGTGAAGTGAGGTCTCTTTTCAGTTTTGTGGTACATTGCTGTTTTAGAAGTGAAGTTGTGGCATGAAAGTGGCCTCGTCTCCCCATTCTCCTCCATTAGGACCCCACCTGTGTCCTTATGAGCCACCAGTGCACATCATGTGACTATATGGCCTATTTCCGCTATATTTATCAAAATATGAACATACTGGTGAAAAGGCTGTTAAGGCAGTCACAATGCAGCCCTTTGAATCCAGGTCTGCAAAGCGTTCTGCAAATGGACTGGCTGGCCCCTCTCCCCTACCCACGAGAGATAGCTTTCTTCTCCCGCTAAACTCTCTCTCCCTCCCTCTCTTTCCTTTTGCTCCATCTTTCTCCCGTGCCTCCTCTCTTCCCTATCTCCTCTGGCCCCTCTGAATGCTCATTGTTAGAGGCTGGTCTTCGGCAGATAAATTTCAGAGAGTGAGAGGAGGGGGAATAAAGAGGAGAGAGATAGAGGGAGAAAGGGACCAAGGGGATTCCCCCCCCCCCCATCTCTTCCCTTTCCCTTTAAAATGCATTAATGCCATTTTGCAGGCTGTCGGCAGCAATAGGTGATAAGTCACATTTGCATATGGCACTTACCCCCTCCACCACCACCACCACCCCCCGCCCCCAGTCGCACTCCTCCGCCCATCTCCTGCTGTGTAATTATAACGCTCTTTTCATTAACGCGCTTTCAGCCTTGGAAACGGAGGCCAAGGCCATTCATGGATCTTTGTGCTCGCCGATGCGTTCTCAGATATTCCACATCTGCTGCAGACTGTGTGAAATGCTGTGCCTTTAGTGTGCATATCTCTGGCAGGTACTCTGTGTTCATGGAAGAAACAATAAGGGATGACATGTTAGAGTGTTGTTATGGACCCTTTCAAGAGAAAGCATCATAGTTGGCCCCACAAGACTTCCTTTTTAACATTCCATATGTTATCTTAATGCAGAGTAAGTAGATTGGGGCCCAAATAGAACGTTCAAGCATTGTTTTTGTTTTTATTGATGAAAGGTTCTATACGTGTGAGATATCTGTGGCAGAAAAAAAGAGTAGAAGTCGTACCTAATCACGCCACAGCTATCATGGCATTTTGGGAATGTTTTTTCTTAAACATTCTTAGCATTCTGATTTTTCTTGCATCACAGGTGAATTGAGCCTCTTGAAATAAGAGCTTCAAGTGGCCTGCAATTCCTCTTTCTTTCACTAGATGGCAGAAAGAGATCTGATGTGGTTAAGCTTGTTGTACATTTGTGATTGGCTCCTGCTATCTTGTCCTGTGATCATGGTGTGCATCCTTGCTTTAGGAGCTGTCAACAAATGTTATAATGGTAGAGAACAAAATGCACTTCATTTGCAAGTCCATCCTCCTAGGGGTAAGGCAAGGAGAGAAAGTGAGTGAGTGAGTGAGAGGGGTTGAGTGAGACACATACGTTGAGCGAACTCAAAACAGGAAAGCTGCTGTTAACACTCTTTTTCATCAATGGGGAACATTCCAAGAAACAAATGGCCTCTATCAGAATCAGAATTTATCAGCTTTATTGGCCAGGTTTGCGTACGCAAACCAGGACTCCGCGTGACTCCGGTTAATCTTTGCTCATATGTGTAGGAACACGTTACAGAACATGAGGTGTACACAAAGGTACACACTGCATACCTGGGACACTCTCTCTCTCTCACAGTCCTCATCTCCTCGCTCCTTGCCCAAAGTAATCTCACTGGCACACATTTGGTGCTCCTGGGGTGGCGGTGGTCTTATTGAGGATCCCAGCAGCTGTGTGCTGTGCTACTGGAGATGCCCCGATCTGGACCGATGCCCTCAGCCTGAAGAGACGTGTGCCACAGCGCTTCATCAGACCTGGCAAAGATCCACGGCTGATCCGCCCTCATCCGGTGAGAGAGCACTTTGGTTGGGTTTGGGAGAAAGCCCTATTAACCATTGTGCCAGTCGAGCTTTTCACACCTTGCAAGCATTAAATTAGTTGTTTGTCTCTGTGCAGTTTGTGTTTATGTGCCATGGCTTTTCTTTAATGGAAATTCACAGGTGATTTTGCAGGCAGTGGCCGAGAGCTTACGGTCTCTCAAGCTGCATGTGGACACAAGCTGAGCTGTAGATGATGGCTTCACTTTTGTTTGTCCTCAGGTCACTTAGCCACGTCATTTCCTCTCCTTAATGATCTGGGCAATTTACATCACTTAATTGTTTCATTGGTTTCCTCTTATGAAGCCTGTGAAATGTAGGTTTAGGTATTTTGGTCAGCCTAGGTTGTGGATGTAGCTGGAGTGATTTCTTTCTTTCTTTGCTTCAGAGTCTCTGTAGACAAGGGTACGCATGGATGCTTGCACGTATCAGGCGCACCTTTCATAGCCTCCCTCAGCCCACTGAACCCCTTTAGTCCCTCAAAACAAACTCACTCATCTTCAATGGCTTTCTGGATTTGGACTTTAACCGTGTTTTCATCTCCCGTGGAAGACTGTGTGTTTTCCTCGCCTCCATTTAATGGGAACTCACTCAGGGGGATCAGGCTGATCTCACCTTACCTTTCCACCTTCCTTCAGCCCTCTCTCTCCACTTTATCAAAGCGAGCCGGCGAGAGTAATCCAGGCCGGCGTGGAGTGAGCTGCAGCCTGGTGATAACTGGGCCCTATCACTAAATGTAATCTCAGAGCTGACATCTTTCTGCATGTAAAGCCATTAAGGCTCAGCTCGCTGCGCTCACATCGGGCCCAAGAGCCTGTAATTGCCAGACAGTTGACTGCAAGCTGGGTGGAGGGGAGATTCCTATCCCCTGGGAGCTCAATGCTGGAATCTCTGCCATCTTTGATCCAACCTGATGCAGGTAGAAGGGGAGATGAGAGCAATTTAGAAGCCAAATTAAGGATGTTTTGGTTGCTATCTCCTGTTTATCTTCAAGCTTGGGGCGCTTGTCTTGTTTGTTCTCTGTGAGTTTTTAGAACAATAGAGAAACCTTTAGTTTAAGTGTGTTTTCTTTTGCCAAGGACTTACTTGAATGGAGCTTGCATGTTTTAGATCGATTAAAATTCTGCTGTTTGAGTTCTGCAGATGCTGGAACGTTTGGCTTCTTTTTCTGCAACTTAGTGCTGAAACATTGTGGTGTTCTGGTTGTGTCTTCCCTCTCATATGAGCAAAGCATTGTACTCTCTGGCTTAAAAACATTCAAATGAAACCCACAGTAAACTGCTACTCTGTGGGTGCTCAGCATGGTAGCATTCTTCATTTTGAAGAGTCAGAACAGCTGGTTACAAAAGCAAGCTTTTTTCTGTCTTTTCAACCTGACTAAATTGTCATTTGGATTTGGGTATTGATTGTGTGCAGTTTCATTCTAATTGAAGTATTATTAACGGAATATCAGGCAGTAGGTGAGTAGGGCGTGACCCTGGAAACTGACTTTCAGAGTTTCCCTTATGTCCTGTTCATTCCAAACACAAAGAGCAGGTCACTTAAGCTGCAGTATATGTGGAGCTTTGTCAAATGGAGGTCCGACCCTTCGGGTGCATCAAATATGATGCTAACATGCTGACATTACGCGGTCATATGTGTGAACGGCAGAATCTCTGCATGTTCTTTGCTTCGTTCAGACATGAGATCTTTTACATAATGTCTAGAAATACTAGGATGGAAGTAGTGTAACAGCGGGCTAAGTTCGGAATTCCAAATGGCCGGTTATGTTATTCAGATATACGCCCCAACCGCTTGACATCCACAGAACATGTGGACTTACACGCAGCTCTGAAAGTCTTGTTGTCGATACTGCATCATTGCCATTGCTAATGTTTTCTTAGATAGACAGATAGATACTTTATTGATCCCCAGGGGAAATTCAAGACAGTCAATGCATAAAGTAAAATGATGCAAACTACATTACAAAGAGACGTTATTGTTACTGTTACTGTTTGTGCATCCTGAGTTGTCAAGAGAAGATTGGGTATAATAATACATTGAGTATTATTGAGATACTCATTCTAGGGCAACAAATCATTTCAGTCACTGTAGTGTAGACTTTATTTGTATGGTTAATCTGAGATATTTATATGTTTAAGGTCATTTGTACAAAATGTGTACTGTTACGCCCCACTCTTGGGTAGCCCTATTGGGGTGAACAACAACCTACCACTGACCCAAATGAAAATGCAGTGCCCGTTCAAACATGCCATTCCTGTAGAAAACACATATAGCCCAATTACATGACTGCAGGTATGCCTGCTTTAAAAATAGGATGATAGGGAAAAACATCATTCCTGCTAAGCATTCAATAATGAATATTGAATATTATATTATAATATATTAACCTATAATTAATGTGCAGTAAGCAGAATTTAGATTTACAGATGAAAATGACATAAGCCTAACATCTGTATGTTTATTGTTCAGCTTATTGAATAACTTCCTGATAGAGAAGACAAATCATTTTGTGGAATGATGCATCATCGTATGAAATTTGCAACGATGTAACTCAACAGTCTCTGGTAGCCTATAAGTGACATCACACTCTGTCTGCCACTCGTTGTCTGTTGCTGATTGAAATGATATAAGCCTAAAGCTTTGATGTAAGGCTATATGTTTAGCCTATTGAATAACTTAATGATATAGAAGACAAAACATTTTGTAGAAAGATGCATCATCATATGAGATTTGCAACAATGTGACTCAAAAACTTTGGTAGCATAAGTGACATGTTGCTCTGTCTGCCACTTGTCTAGCTGTGTGGCATTCGGAAACATCCTTAAATTCGGGACCATTAGCCTATCGCTCATTTCAGTTTGGGACCTTGCAGTCAGAATTGTTGTTGGTTTATTCAAAGGCTAAAGTCCGTGGGCTATTCGAAGTGTCAGTTTATTACACATAATTTTGAATAGCCACTGCATACCTGTGTTTGTTGCCGTGTTGTTGCAAAATCCACGGAATCGTTTTATGCAAGCAAACTGCATACATGGAGTCTTTATTGTTGATGTCAGACATGATAATCATCCAAACATCTTGCATCTTGACCCCTGATTTAAACAAACAGACGCACAGACGTTCCTGTAATTTGTAGATAGATAACTCCATTAGAATGTAGCAGTCCCCTCACCAGAAGCCTCTCACAGCAACAGGAATCTGGCTCCTTTAACTGGTGCTTGGCCACCTGCCCAAGCTCACCTCGTCAGGCAATCACACGCATCACACCTGTGGCAGAGGCAGAGCGAACAGGTGGGGAAAAGGGACAAACCGTACTGGGAACTCAACACTGGGAACTCAACACTGGGAACTCAACACCATACAGCTGTAACAGTACTGGGAACTCAACACTGGGAACTCAACACTGGGAACTCAACACTGGGAACTCAACACCATACAGCTGTAACAGTACTGGGAACTCAACACTGGGAACTCAACACCGGGAACGCGTACAGCTGTAACAGTACTGGGAACTCAACACTGGGAACTCAACACCGGGAACGCGTACAGCTGTAACAGTACTGGGAACTCAACACCATACAGCTGTAACAGTACTGGGAACTCAACACTGGGAACTCAACACTGGGAACTCAACACTGGGAACTCAACACCGGGAACACATACTGGGAACTCAACACTGGGAACTCAACACTGGGAACTCAACACCGAACGCACAGCTGTAACAGTACTGGGAACTCAACACCATACAGCTGTAACAGTACTGGGAACTCAACACTGGGAACTCAACACTGGGAACTCAACACCGGGAACACATACTGGGAACTCAACACTGGGAACTCAACACTGGGAACTCAACACCGGGAACACATACTGGGAAGTCAACACTGGGAACTCAACACTGGGAACTCAACACCGGGAACGCGTACAGCTGTAACAGTACTGGGAACTCAACACCATACAGCTGTAACAGTACTGGGAACTCAACACTGGGAACTCAACACTGGGAACTCAACACCGGGAACACATACTGGGAACTCAACACTGGGAACTCAACACTGGGAACTCAACACCGGGAACACATACTGGGAACTCAACACTGGGAACTCAACACCGGGAACACGTACAGCTGTAACAGTACTGGGAACACAACACCATACAGCTGTAACAGTACTGGGAACTCAACACCGGGAACACAACACCATACAGCTGTAACAGTACTGGGAACACAACACCGGGAACACAACACTATACAGCTGTAACAGTACTGGGAACTCAACATCGGGAACACATACTGGGAACACATACTGGGAACACATACTGGGAACTCAACACTGGGAACTCAACACCGGGAACACATACAGCTGTAACAGTACTGGGAACTCAACACCGGGAACACATACAGCTGTCACAGTCAGCATTTAGAGTTAGGTAGGGCAAATAAGCAAAAACTGTATTCCAGTAGAAGTTCCAGTAATGACTCAAGTAAACTCAAGGGAAAATACTAGGGCTATCAAGTGAAAATTATAATTTGTTTAACCACATGCTTTGTGGTTAAAGGAGAATTCCGGTGTGATATTGACCTAAAGTGTATTGAAACATGATACCGAGTGTGAACGTATGTCTCATAGCCCATCTCGGCTTGTCCCCTGCACTCCAAAATCTGGCGCTAGTTAGCCATGCAAATAAATTACTGTTTTACACCCATTTACGAGGCATCAGATTCCAAAAATAATTCAGTGGAAATGCATGGATTCCACTGAATTATTTTTGGAATCTGTTGAAACTGGAATCCATGCATTTCCACTGAATTATTTTTGGAATCTGATCCCTTATCATACCTGTTCATTCTTACTCGTTGCTCGACTTATCGTGACTTCAAGATGGCTGCAAACACTAAACTTCGTGAAGATACTGTCTGTATAAATCGTCTTGTAAGTAAACTACCAGTGCTTTTTCAAAGTTCTCAATGTCTCGTTTTAAATGTCAGGGCCCTCGGAAGTATACCAATGAAGTGTGGAGATACATTGAGCCTCGTAAATGGGTGTAAAACAGTGATTTATTTGCCGATGCTGAAGCACCACTGTTGAAAAAGCTGTTGGTAGCATCGGCTAACTAGCGCCAGATTCCAAAAATAATTCAGTGGAAATGCATGGATTCCACTGAATTATTTTTGGAATCTGTTGAAACTGGAATCCATGCATTTCCACTGAATTATTTTTGGAATCTGATCCCTTATCATACCTGTTCATTCTTACTCGTTGCTCGACTTATCGTGACTTATCGTGACTTCAAGATGGCTGCAAACGCTAAACTTCGTGAAGATACTGTCTGTATAAATCGTCTTGTAAGTAAACTACCAGTGCTTTTTCAAAGTTCTCAATGTCTCGTTTTAAATGTCAGGGCCCTCGGAAGTATACCAATGAAGTGTGGAGATACATTGAGCCTCGTAAATGGGTGTAAAACAGTGATTTATTTGCCGATGCCGAAGCACCACTGTTGAAAAAGCTGTTGGTAGCATCGGCTAACTAGCGCCAGATTTTGGAGTGCAGGGGACAAGCCGAGATGGGCTATGAGACATACGTTCACACTCGGTATCATGTTTCAATACACTTTAGGTCAATATCACACCGGAATTCTCCTTTAATTCATCTATTAGTTGCATGTATCATTTGCTCTGAGAAGCCAATCTGTCAGGTTTGCAATTGATGTTTGCCGCAACTGTTGGGTTTAAATGACGCTGTGACTTCCGGGTCAATAGGAAGTGACCTGGAGTTTGAGTAATTCATTTATTAGCTGTCAGTATATCTTGGTGGATTTGCCAGATGTGAGCTTGAACCATATGAATAATATTCTGCAATATTCTAACTGTATAGATATTCATTTTGGCTGTTTTAAGCTTTTATTGTCTACTCACCTGAGCACAGGGGTGTATTGTCGAATAGTGATTTGTTTAAAGGTCACTTTGTATAATTTGACAGTTTTTGACTCTCATGTCAATTTATTTTATTTAATTGAAAGTATTTTCTTTCTTTAATTTTGTTAATTTTTATATTTAATTGGGGTGAAAAAAAAAAAAATCCAATCTTTTCAACCTCATCTCCGACTTCTGAGTGTTTACACCTGCTCACTTCTCATCCACATCTTGCCCTCAACTTTCTTATTGCTTGCTGATGCCCTCGGAGTTCCCTGGTTTTTATCTTCTTTGTCTGGAGACGACGCTGTTTACGATACATTTAATCTGTCTTGTCAGAAAGTGTTTTGTATTCATTGGGGACGGAGCATCATTTTAGTTCACTTCATCTACCGCGTTTGTTCAAATCATGTCCTTTAAGTAAACATGATCAGTTTGGGGTACTAAATTCTATATGGTTTTACATGGGAATACTTGAAAGACCTTCATCTCTGTAACAAGTCAGTATAGAGCCATTTTGAAACCTGCACGTCTACATTAAATGTTGTGAAACTACAGCTCTACAGTCGTAAACTTTACATGGCCAAGTTGGCACTTTTCTTTGTTGCTCTTGCCAAAACTTCTTAACCCCAAATTGTGTAAAGCTCAGGTGAGTATACGCCAGTATTTACGTATGATTTACTCTTATAACTTGTAATTTCATTAAGTTTCCCCTGGTTTATCATTGCTTGTTATAAGTATTAGATTTTATTTCTAAATATAGTTTGACAATATGGCTAAGTGTGAGGTTTGTGTACACATTAAAACTAGGTTTAACTAAGTTTGTTAAAAAGCATTATTACACGGCTCTTCAGAGTGCTGCAGAAAGTTCCATTCACATGAAAGGCCCGAACGTTGGGAAGGCCCAATGTTAAATCTACATAAATCACCGGCAAAGTATATAATCACCGCTGTCAATGGCAATGGGTTGATTAACGTCTTTCATATCCCTCTGCAAGAATTCCGTTCGCTTATTGCAATGGAATTTCATTGAAAGGGAAAGTAAACTAGTAAGACGTTGCCATGCAACACCTGAAACTGTCAAGTTCTGTGTGGCGAACTATTTATTTTGTCAGCGGAAGACACGAAACGGTAGCAAAATCATTTTTAAAGATTAATTGTGTTAGGTTTCTTTTCTCGTTTTGGCAAGTAGCCGGTTCGTTGCCATGGCACCACCGCGTTCGGACGCCTTTTTGGTTGCTCCGCCTAATTTGTGCTTATATTTACTCTTTTACCTTTTATTATCCCCTAATTTTTTGCACTTTTCCACTGCACTGATTACATTATGATGCGTTACACTTAGAAACATCGGAAATGAATTGCCTTTTTTGTTTCGGGATGTTTTAATCGACGTTTCTACCTGGCCGACTGAGATTCTCCGAGATGCATCAGGGAACCATGGAGACGCATCTCGGCGCAGAAGGAAAAAACACTGAGGAAAACGAGCCGGGGCCCGTAACAGATTGAGGAATAGAGCTCATAGGCCTCCACTGCCTAGCATTCTCCTAGCCAATGTCCAGTCTCTTGTGAACAAGATGGATGAACTAAGAGCGAGGATACAGTTTCACAGAGACATCAGGGACTGTAACATTCTATGCTTTACTGAAACATGGCTAACTGAACTTGTACCGGACTGTGCCATCACTCCGGTGGAGTTTTTCTCTGCTGCTCGCTCTGACAGGACTGAGGAATCTGGAAAATCGAAGGTGACGGTGTTTGCATCATGATCTAACAGTAAGTGGTGTGATCCTAGAAATGTCACCGTTCTCTCAAAGTCCTGCTCGCCCGCTTCGCTCATCTAGAACATCTAGCGATCGTCTGTCGACCCTTCTACCTGCCCCGTGAGTTTACTTCGGTAATATTCAACGCTGTCTACATTCCTCCACAAGCCAACACAGATGCTGCGGTTTCAGAATTGCAAGAAGTGTTAAATAGACAACAACACACGCACCCTGAAGCTGGCGCTTTTATTGTGGCGGTGATTTCAAAGTACATCTGAACCGTCCATGCCTGAATTTATTCAACACATTCACTTCCCTACGTGGTGACAACACACTGGATCACTGCTACACACAGTTCAAGAACAGTTACAAAGTTTAAGTCTCTACCAGCTTTTCGGAAAATCAGATCATGCCGCTGTTTTCCTACTGCCTATGTACAATCAGAGAAGTCGGACGGACCCCAGTGACGAAGGAGGTCAAGCTGGACTGACCAATCGGAAGCCAGGCTACAGGGCGCCCTTAGCAACGCGTTGACTGGGAGATGTTCAAGACAAACTCTGCTGACATCAATGAGTTTACGGAAGTATCATTGAGTTACATCAATATGCTAACTGATTCCATCATCCCAACTGTAAAGATCCGAAGCTTCCCTAACCAGAAGCCATGGGTGGATATAGAAGTGAAAACGGCATTAAAGACACGCACCATGACTTATAATGCTGGGCTTATTTCAGGGGATATGACTGATTACAAAGCAGCATCTTATAGTTTACGAGAGCTATTAAAGATGCTAAGGCTGCTATAGAGACAGAGTTGAAGCTGATTTCTTGGAGGGTGATCCAGCACGAGTGTGGAAAGGACTCGAACCATCACTGGCTTTGAAAGAAAGTCCCTCCTATGATGAATGTGAGTAAAGCCCTCCCTGATGAACTTAATGCTTTTATGCTCGCTTTGACATGAAAAACACAGACTATCTTGCACTAGCTGCAGCATGTGAAGCAAATGAGGATGCACCTTTCTGTGTCTCTGAGGTCGATGTGAGCAATGCCTTTAGGAGGGTTAATTGTAGAAAAGCTGCTGGACGGATGGAATTTCTAACAGGGTTTTGAAATCCGCCGCTGCTCAGTTAGCTCCTGTGTTCACTTATATCTTTAACACATCATTGGCTCAAGAGACAGTTCCTACTTGCCTTAAGCAGTCTGTTATTGTTCCAGTACCGAAAAACAAAAAGTCCATCATGTCTGAATGACTACCGCCCAGTAGCCCTGATGTCTACAGTGATGAAGTGTTTTGAGAAGCTTGTGAAAAACATTATCTGCTCATCCCTCCCTGCCTCCTTGACCCCCCCCTCCAATTTGCTTACAGAGCCAACAGGTCTACAGAGGATGCCATCTCAAACCTCATGCACACCACCTTAACTCACCTGGAGGAGGGAATGGGAATTATGTGAGGATGCTGTTCATTGACTTTAGCTCAGCATTCAACACGATAGTACCTCTCACCTTGGTCACAAAGATGAAGGCCTTAGGACTAAACACCACCCTGTGTCACTGGATATTTGACTTCCTCACCAACCGCTCACAAGTGGTTAGAGTGGGGGTCTGACATCTGACTCATTAACCATCAGCACTGGTGCTCCCCAAGGCTGTGTTTTTGAGTCCACTGCTGTACAACATCTACACACATGACTGCAAAGCCAACAGTAGTCATACCTCCATCATCAAGTTTGCAGATGACACAGTGATCTTGGGCCTGATTAGTAACAACAATGAACAGCTCTACTTGGATCAGGTTGATGAGGTGGCACAGTGGTGTCAATCTAACAGCTTGACACTGAATATCAATAAAACCAAGGAAATGGTAGTGGATTACAGAAGGCAGCAGCAGAACTACAGTTACACCCCACTAATGATCAGCGGGCAACCTGTAGAGAGAGTCACAAGTTTTAAATACCTTGGTGTCCACATTACTGAAGACCTAACATGGACTGTTAACACTCAATATGTTCTGAAGAAGTCCAGACAACGACTCTACTTCCTTCGGTCAGCTAAGGAAATTCAAAGTTTCTACATCCATCATGAAGGCCTTCTACACTTCAGCGGGTTGAGAGTGTTCTAACTGGTAGCATCATCACCTGGTATGGGAACTCCACAGTTAGAGATTGTAGTACTCTGCAGAGAGTAGTGTGCTCAGCTGAACGTACTATAAGAACTCAACTCCCTGCTCTACAAGATATCTATTCCAGAAGAGTACTCCTAAGAGCCCAAAAGATTCTGAAGGACTCTTCTCATCCTAACAATGGATTATTCCTACCGCTGAAATCAAGAAGACGCCTATGTAGTCACAAAGCCAGAACTGAGAGACTCAGGAGAAGTTTTTATCCCCAGGCCATCCAAACTCTGAACTCACACTATACTGACTTTGCACACATTCACTCTTCATCACTCTCAAACATTTCCCAACTCTGAACTCACACTATACTGACTTTGCACTCATTCACTCCTCAGCACTCATGACCCCCCCACACACACACACACACACACACACACACCTACAAGACTTTTAGCACTTTTACATCCCTCACCCTATGCTATATATTTTCTTATTTCATCACACGTCAAAACACACACACATATCTGACTTTCTCCAACTTTTGCATATCTCCATAGAACTTTTTATTTATTATTTTTGACTTCTCCTTCATCTACCCATGTCCTTGATTGCCTAGCCTTTCTGCCCCCCCCCCCCACCCCACCCCCATCCCCCAACACACACACAGAAAACACACACACTTACATCATCACTGTCATCACCTCACATACATACAGCACACTGCTTGCTACAGTAAGCCTCCTCTACTTGCTGCACACTGCCCCCCCCTCCCTACATACACAGCACATTGTCTTCAGGATCTTCTCCAACACACATCCTCTACATACTTACAGCACACTGCCCCCACCTACCCACACACACACACAGTCACTGCTACACTCCCCTCCCTCCCACACACACATCTTCATCACTCACATACATCATACATACAGTACTCTGCTTGCAATAGTAAGTCCCTTCACCATACTTGCAGTACACTGCCCCCCCCCCATCTCCCCTACATACACAGCACATTATTTCATCATGAAGCTTCTCCAACACACATCCCCAACATACTTACAGTACACCCCCCCCCCAATACACAGCACATTGTCTCATGAGGAAGCTTCTCCAACACACATATTGCACACACACTGCCCTCTCCCCACATACACAGCACACTATCCCATCTCCCCTGTCATCCCCCCAACACACACACCTGGCAGTTGGGTTAGCCCCTTGAGCCGTGGATCTGCCCAAGGTTTCTTCCTTGGTAAGGGAGTTTTTCCTTGCCCCTGTTGCTCTTGGGTGCTCCTTGGTGCCCCAATTCCAATCCTCCCCCACCTTTCTTATGCAGCCCTTGCCACTTAATTACTAAACCCCTCTTCTACTGCAGTTTTTACCCCCCCACAATAGGCTGACACCAGACATAATTTCGCTGCATTTCTTACTTCCAGTAACTATATGCATGTGACACTAAACTTCCTTGTATCCTTGTGTCCTTGTATCCTTGTAATAAGCGGGATAATGTATTGTCCGCCGGTAATTATCAGAAAATAAGTCCTCCGCTGCGCCTCGGGGTTCTGTTCTCCCTGTCGGGACTTATTTTCTGATAATTACCAGCGGACAATACATTATCCCTTATGTGTCTCATATCTTCACTTGTTTTTATAATCTAACAAATAAATGTGGGTCTTTTGAGATGTTCAGTACAAGTCTGAGGAGTTTGTGTTGTCGTCATTGTACAGACATCATGGTCACGTGCCTTTAAATTTGATTAGTGTTTGCTGTTTCTTCTGTACACTTCCCAACACAACTTTTTTTGAGTTGCACAAGTAATTCCTGAGAGAAAGTATTTTGTTACAATTATGGTCTATTGCAAAAGTGGTTTGAAAACATTTTTGCAATAAACAAGATTTGTAATAACATTATTTTTAAAGTTCGTAGAATGTATTCAGATGTCCCTTTTTATGTTACTGGCTATTTACAGTTGTGTAGGACAGTAAATATGAAAAACAGATCCAATGAAAAACTGATCCAATTAAAACAATCATAATGATACAATGAGATGATTTAAATAAATTCCCTATATGATCCAGCTAATGATTTCTAACTTACCCATTTTCTTTACCTGTCCATTAAAAATATTTTGTTACAATACTGGTTTATTACAAAACTTTTTTTGCAATAAACCATATGTGTAATAACTTTATATCAAAGCTCATAGAATGATTGCAGATGATCATTTTAGGATGTTACTGGCTATTTACAGTTGTGTAGGATGGTTAATATCATAAAACAACCATAATGATATAATGAGATGACGAATGGATTCCCTATTTTATCGCCTAGTGATTTCCAACTGACTTCTTTACCATTGAAAATATTTTATTACAATTCAGGTTTATTACAAAACTGGTTGGAAACACATTTTGCAACCAGTTTTGCAATAAACGAGAATTGTAATAATTGTATTGCAGTTCTGGTAGTTATTGCAAAACTGGTTGTCACAATAAGCATATTGAAATAATACTACTTCTGCAAGTACATGTCATGGAGTTCATGTTTGGCGTTGCTCATGATTCTCTGTTATCGGTACATTGTTGACTAGTTTGGATCTACTATGGCATTCCCTGGACTTGTGTGTGTAAATATAGAAATGCTGACGAGGTTGGCCATTTCACCAGACCTCATTAAGCTAGAGCAGGGGTGGGCACACATTTTGGCTCAAGGGCCACATTGGGTTTTGAAAATTGGCTGCACAACAACCCCCCCCACCCCCCCACGACACACGCATAAAAAAATAAATTTTTTATAGCCTATAATTTAGTATGAAAAGTATTTGTTTTAAAATATTAATTGCTTAAAAATACTGCTAATTTTATGCTGTTTAATGTATAAATTGTGCACTGTCGCTTTAAGACAGTCGCTTTAATTCACGTTTATTAAGTGTGCTTGCAAAGCAGCACACTTATTGTTCTTCTTAAGTTTTATTATTATTATTTTTCCCGCCTCCCTAATTTTTTTGTCAGCCCTAGCGCCTAGGCCCTTTGAGACAGAGACACCGTTCCAACTTTAAAAACGTCCGGTCAGTACCGGTGTAAGTTGGTCGCTAAGATGACGTCAGGTGGGCGTGCCGCTCGTCCGCCATATTGGATTGAACAGAAAGTTTAAACTAAATTTTCACAGGTCACAAATTTGGTCCCAACGCCAACTAAACTTGACGTACATTATCCTTGGACCAAGCCTCACAAATGTTAGCGGAAGGATTTTTTGATTTTTCAAAGCGTTTGCCCGTCACAGCCAAACGAATCGGGCGTGTAAGCTCGAAACAGGAAGTCGATCCATATCTCAGGAACACTGTCACATATCGATACCAAATTTTGTATATGAACTGGGGACTCCAGTGTGAGGGTGCATAGGCAAAAAAAAAAGAAATATTCCAAAAGTTTCCATCATTTGGCAAACCACCCACGGTATTTGGTAACTCACACCATTCACCATTCACCTTCTATCACAATGCCTTCCATGTTTGCACAATGTCTCAGAGCAGACACAATGTTTCCAGGCAACCTTGCCCAATCATGAAATCCTTGCTCTGCCATGGGATAGTATGGACTTACGAACTGAAATGGCAAGGAGAACAGTAGCTATATATAGCTTACATAATAGAGTTGTTTTCACATTGACGGTATTCAAATTAAATTTTTCATTATTGTTACATATCATGATGGGAGAGTATTATTAAAAATGTTACAAGTATGCAAATGCATATGTTTACGGGCATTTAGGTTTTACTGTGTTGTTTTGTTGTAAAGACATGCAAGGCATTCTGGGCCATGTAATGAACAGTGGTCGGCAGCACTCCATAGGCTACGTATTGATATGAATAGGTGTTTCTGTAAACCTAGGGACAATAAACATCTCTGTTACAAAAACGAGCTGGTAATCGCTCATTGAAGAGGGAACTATGATAAAAAGATTGTTTTCCTAAAAGCATGGAGTTGACGAAAGAATAAACGAGCAATGTCAATGTTAATGTTAAATAGCCTAGAACTATCTGAACGCTTAGGTGGCAACGTTGTATTACATTTCACTAGTGTAGCCTACTTGAAATACGTGTGAGATTCACAAGTAATGAAGGTGCAAATATTATGTAATTTATCATGGGAAATTATTGGAAATGTTATTTCTTGTTTATTCTTGCAAACCACACACATCCATTCGAATCACACGCATAACATTTAATACTGAAAGACTATCATTTCGTTTATTTGATGTCGCCTAGCAACACAGCCTTCAGAGTAAAGATTCTAGAACAGAGCTTCAGAGAGACACGCGTTTTGAGTTTGTGGCCAAGAACCTAAAATATCGGTTTCCATGTGCTGGATGGTAAAAGGCCTTTATGAAAGTAAGTGTTTTATACAGTTAACGTTACAGACATAATGAGTCATGTTGTAGTGGTCAACATAAATGTGCCCCTTCTGTTATTAGAATGCTAAGCGGAGAAGCATGCTAAGCAGAGATTTAGTATCATTCATTTCTTGTGTGGCTAGCTATAGGGAGGAGATGTATGTTGCTAATTGGGATTTATGTTGTTTAGCGTAATGCCATGGTCATTTGATATGAGATGCTTGCACTCGTGAACCGTCACGTGTAACTTTAGGACTGCTATTTTTTTTACTAACAGTAATTCACGAAGCACTTTAGCCCTAAAATTACAGTAGCACCTACGTCTGTGACAGCTTAAGGGAACTTGCATTGTAGGCATAACTAAGGGATGCAATAACACCACCAACAACCAAAACTAGCCTACTCATTGTCAACATGTACATGAAATGTAACGTTTCATGTGAATCAAATTAAAATGTTTTCTTTGCAAACGTAGGCATAGGCGTATGGTGACAGATTAATTTAATGCTGCTGTGTGAATCAAGGTAAGCGTGCAGGAAGTGGCCACTTCTTAATGGGACCCACTGTATGGAAGTGGGCTAAGTAAAATAGAGATGTTTTAAATAAGATAAGGTTAATCAGAATTCTACGATATGCCCGCTTGACAACGGCAGAGATAGAACTGGCCTTTGGCCATAGCAACCATCCATTTAGAACGACTGGCCTTCATAGCAACCAAAGATCTGAGCTGTGTTGCAATGTGAGGCAAAGTATAGAAAGGTGATGAAACATACAGAGACAGGTCAAGAAATATAGTGCAATGTAGACAGTAGTATACAGTTGATTTACAGACGGTGGTTTAGAGTAATATGAAGTATTCCTTTATTCTGAGATAGGCTACATCAATAGGCTCTCAAAACAACCCCAGGCTCACAAAACAATCCCAAACAGACATAAGGTCTTTATAGAGCAAATCCATATAGATTATTTGTCAAATAAACCAGTAAAACATAATTTGTGGGATGGAATATATAACATTCACACTCATAGCTCATATTTTTTTAAAAATAAATCAGTGAAAAAGTATCCTGACAAACAAGCAGCTTTTTAATGCCTTGGTCATATTTCATCATTTCAATTCCTCTGTAGGTTACCTGATAGCCCAGTTTGAGAGGCTAAGACGTGACATTATTTATTTTTGCAGCCAATCACTGCTGTCATTTTATTTTATTGATTTGATCTCAGTCATAGAAGCTAAATTGAAGGCAGGCCAAAGGTAAAATCAACTTAATCGCATTCAACCCGCAAGGCAATAGTTGAATAGAGCTTTTTGAGGTATTGCCACTGCTCCAACACTGAAAGGCACTGTTAGAATGCTTGGATCAAGCCAGGTTCAGCATAGCGTATGTCACTGTCTGCTCACGTTGGTGACCGGACCAGGGCAAGCACACTTTCGCAGTTCCCGCCGGAAATGCAGTCTAGTTTCTCAATGATCTTCTGTCTGCTCCGCTATGGCTAGTGCTGTACCTAGGCTGGGCCCTCTCACAGTTTTTAAATGGTCAGTAGTGGGAACTACTGTTGCCTTCATGATTTCCTTTTAAAACTTTCTTATAAGAAGGAGATATCAATTATCAACAATCACAAGCCAGCTGGAACCTGCGGCTCTTTCTCCCCTCCTTGGAGTGCAGACGCGTTCCCAATTAAATGGATCGCATAATGTTCACGTTAGATCTGCTGCAAAGGAGATAACTAAGAGTTAACTTAGTTTAACATGATGTTTTGACATTGACATTGTAAACGTTATCTAAGGAGAGTGAAAAGCAGTTTGCAGTAAAGCTAACCAACGTCGTCTCTATCGCAGGAAAAAAAATAGCGAGCAGCCTGATAACTAAATGAAATGCTCGGCGGGCCTGATGAAAGTGCTTGGCGGGCCCGCGGGCCGCAGTTTGCCCACCTCTGAGCTTGAGGATGTGTGTGTGATACATAGCCTGAAGTCAGTTGCTCAGAAATCACTGTTTATTTTGGTGTGGTGACAGGCCATGGCCAGTGATTTAAGATCATTGTCAGGACAGAATATTTAGATCATTTTCATGCGTCACACACATTTGATTAGTTTAAGTCGTTTTGCTATAAAATAGAGCTTTCAATATGTATTAGCTTATATGACAACAGCATAATGTAACCTTTAGAAAGTTATCAATTTGGCATTTAGATTGCAATGTTAATATGACAACAAATATGAGTCAGTCCACAGCAGTTTTAAATTATATTGCTGTACTGATTTAGGTGCCAACCCAATCACAATTAGCGTTGACATCGCACATATTGCTATTTGCTGTCAAACTAGCAAACAGTTCTGTGCAGCCTTCCTCGTCTCTGTACCTGGACATTGTACACTCTGACCATGGGGCCAGACGATGTGCTAAATACATGTATGCACTTGCTGCTCAGTACATGTGTGCACTTGCTGCCAGTGTTCCCATGTTATTCTGAGCAGTCATGGAGTCTGGATTCCCTGTGAATAAAGGCAGCGGTGGTGCTCCGTGTAGGAGCGGAGGAGTGGAATAATTCACTGTGTGGAAGCTGGAGAAGCCGGTGGCCCACATTCTCCTCCCCAGATGGCTCGCACGCAGGGTAATCAGTTTGATTATTAAGCGCTAATTTATTGCCAGGCCTGAAGCTATGTGTTAAATAAATGCACTGGAGTAAATAAACAGCATCGGCAGGGATGAGATACTACCGATAGATCAGATGATTGCACAACACCTCCTAGTCGGGGGTTGGTTATGTATACTTATGCACAGCCGAGCAGGACTGAGTTTGTTCTGGGTGTGTGCATGTAGGTGTTTCATGAATTGGACAGAAGCGTCTGCTAATTTCCATAACCATAACCATAGAACTAGGTTGCTGTAGATTTGTTGTTAAGGTATTGGTAAACATATATCAACATATCTTCAAAAATATAGATATGTGTATGGGATACGGCCGTGGGGTTTGGTAACATTGTAACTTATATTTTCTTTTGTCTACATTGTAGTATTATTGGTAAACTTGAGGATACATGGGATTCATCAGTAATTCATTTTTCTTCAGTATTCTTCCCCTCAGTTGTTTTCCTGCCAGTAGACAGGAGTGGTCGGTCTAATCCATGTTTCATCTAGTTTTTCGCTCTTTGGGGTTTGCAGATCTTTCATTACACAGGAAGTTTAAAAACAGCCAACAGCTTCCTCCTTCATGCATGTGAAAATGATTCATCCCGATGACTGACTCCAGTCTTCAGCCTCTTTCCCCTCCCCATTCAGCTCCAATTCTCCCACAATCCTCCCTCCTCCAGCCCTCCAGACTTGTCCGACTCCTCTTTTCCGCCTCCGTCAGAGTTCGGGCCCTTAATTCTGGCTGGTGGGGTCTTTTCCTGTCACCAGCCACCACGCACATCCATCCCGCCTCCTGTTTGTGGTGACGGAGCCCAACTGATAAGCAGACACAGACTCAGGGCTTATTTATGTGAGAAAGCGCCTCTGGAGCAGGCTTCATTTTGGGACTTATCTGTGTAATTCATGCTTGGCTGGGCATTATCTACTCGCTCCAGATCCCGGGTGCAGAGCACGTTAGCCGACGCCACCGCGCCCATCAGATCGCCTTTGTTTCCTCCTGGAAAATTAAACGGGAATAAATAAAGAAATGACAAGGGCCTGTGTGTGGTCAGGAGGAAAAACCTGATGAAGGGAAGGGCTGCGAGTTCAGGGCTAGGATGTGTGTTGCCTCTTCGTCTCTTCCTCTGCCTGCTCTCTGAATCACTCTGTTGCCTCTTCGTCTCTTCCTCTGCCTGCTCTCTAAATCACTCTCTCTTTGCTGTCAGTTGTGTTCCATGGTTGTGATTGAATTTCAAAGGTGGTCGCTGGTCTTGTCCAACAAACATCTGTTTTTGTGTTTTGAGATTGGTTGTCATTAGCAACCTCACATTCTGCTAGCATGCATGCAAGAACCCAATTACACCTATAAGACATACAGTATGTTCTGCTGATTATTACGTTCCTAAAAAACATTGTTAGACTGAAGAATAAAGGCATTACTAGATTGTGCATCAATCATTTGCACACTTGCTAACTTATAAACTAATGAAATTAAATTGCTTCATGCTGTTATAATACTGAATAAGGCATGAAGCCGCATACGCAGTTAATGGTTAATTCTTTTGGTAGCACAAAGTGTACACTCTGAAGTGGTCCTTCAAGGTTATGGACAGTTCTCATGCAGCAGTTATCATTATCAATAATATCTATATATCAATAATAATATGTAATAATATACATCAATACATTACTTATAATATATCAATAATTAGTATATCAATTATGGTGTGCTGCTAAAATACCTGTTGCTTCTATAAGGTTCTTGACTTGCTGTGGTAGAACCCATGCATTCCATTTGGCCATTGAGTGTTGTCATTGTCTTGTCAGAGTTGTTCAGAGATGCTGTCTAGCTGTCATTCTCGCCTAAATGAATGAAAGAATGAACTCTAGTCACCTGCTAATCTACTGCGGTTACCCAGCAACCTGTAGACATTTCCTCTCTGATTTTCGTCCTATTGAATTTCATCCACGACTGGTGTGATAATGTGTCCTGCATGCAATGCTTGGTTAGGCAAGCGCAGCCTCCAGCACAACTCGATTATTCAAGACACACGTGCGTTGCATTCGCTGGTGTTTTCAATTATGAGGAGCAACTCCACCCTTCGGCACCCCCACCCCTGCCCAACACCCTCCACCCTCCACCCCCACCCCCAGCTCCCCTCAGGGGGTGCGTCCACACAGGACTGTGGCTTTCTCCCCCTGTGACTGAACTGTCTTTTCCTCTCTCTCTGACCCCTGTAGCTTCCCCAAGCAGTTGAGGAGTGGGTAAGCAACACCTGTTTTCCCTTTTTCTCTCATTCTTTTGTTCTCGCTCTGTGTCTCTCTCATTTTATTCCATCATCATTTAACCACGATACTTTAGCTTTTGTACATTAAGCCAGATTGTAAGTGCACAGCCACCGTCACCTCGTTTGCCTACATGTTTCCGTAGTTACCCAGCTAGAAAATTGCATATGATCTGCGTGTTGATGGATGTTATTTTCTGAGCATGGAGGATGGGAGGGTGTGCTAAAAGCAGTGATTACTCCAGGGGGTTATTTTGGGGGGCACTGCTGTTTGCTACACACTCTCCACTTCTGTGGTCAGCGCCACAGGGGGTTCCTTCACAACTCCGCCTCCCTCAAACATGTTCCTTGAGCATGCTGCCATTGTGTTTAGTGTGTTGGAGCATCTCTCTCTCTCTCTCTCTCTCTCTCTCTCTCTCGATGTGTCTGTGTGTGCTTTTTCTGGATGTCATGGGGTTTCTTCTGTTCATAGTACGCATTAGCGCAGCTGTTGTGTCTAGGGGGTGTGTTTTTGAATCAGTTTAGAACCTTACATGTATTTGCGTCTCTCCACATTTGCATTCCTGATGGCCCGGGCCTTTGTCTTTGGCCCAGTCACTTCAGTCGTAAAAAACTCATTAACATACACGTTGCTTGACGTGTCCTGTGTTGACCTCAAGTGGAAGTATGCTCGCTAACTGTTTCCTCTCCTCTGCAGCTGTGAAACGGTCTTGCATGTTCATGCCATCACTCACGCTTGTCACCTGCTTACTCCTCACACACACCAGCGCTCATCTCATCTCACCGTGTCTGACCAAACTCATTTGTTGTCCTTGACGTCGTGATTTGTGTTATCCCACAATTTTGCTTGATTTGTAAGAACTCCTAATCCCCTTCTTGCTTCTGTTCTGGGGGAGTGCAAACACCAGATGTCCACTTTTTACAAAGTTCTCACAGGCATGCCAAGATGATTAGGAGAATGATTTTGACCGAATTATTTATAGGACTGTTTGGGGTGTTTTGTTGTATGATTGGTCAGTAAGGTATAATAGCTGATATTTATTTATATTTATATTTATATTTATAGTTTGGTTGAACATGTAGAATAATAATAATACATAATAAATCATTGTAGACATGTAAACATGTAGAATAATATCTCTGTAATACTCTGTTTATGTATGTATGTAGCTTTTATACTGTCTGTCACACATGGTTCCCTTAAAGTTGTGTGTATCTTTTCTCTCATGCAGAGCAAACAGCTTGAGAAGAAAGAGGCAGAGCTCAAAGCCTTAGATGCCTTCTACAAGGAGCAGATAGCACAACTGGAAAAGAGGGTAGGTGCCACATGTCACAAAGACCCCCTGTCATTAACATGTTATTTGTTGAAAAGTATTCTGTGTAATACTCAAGTAGTTTTTATAAGGACTGCTAATCATTACTTTTGATCAATCAATTTTTTGTTACTCAAGTAATATACATAATTAGAGAAATTATGTAAGGAAACACAAGTTAATCATATTTGTAAATAGTCTCCATTTAGATCTGTCTTGTTATCTAATTATATCTGTCCTAATGGATCAGATTCCAGAGTTAGCATATGAGATTTTGCATCCATTTCACATTATATCATTATTATTGAAGCATGCTGTTCTCAATTTGCATGGGTTCAGAGTTAAAGGTGAGGTCTGTGATTCTATGGCAAAACATTTTATGTCAAATTCAGTAAAACAAAAGACGCAGTACTTAAGAAGGGTGTTTAGTCTGCATTTTTCTAGTCCAAGGCTTAAGCACTCATAAACATGGCTTGTACGTGACATGCGTGAAGATAAATGCATATTAGGATTGATGATCAGCACTTGTTCATCTGGCCAGGCAGTGTGATCATCATGTGCTAGGGGTGTTTCTCTCTAGACTGGTACAAGCGATCGAACAAACCAGGTGATCATTATCTGCCTCGCTAGAAAAAGAATCAGTATCTTCATTATAGACCCTTTCAACAATAAAAACAAAAACAATGCTTGAACATTCTATTTGGTTCCCAATCTACTTCCTCTGCATATGTAAGCATAGATAACATATGGAATGTTAAAACGGAAGCCTTGTGGGGCCAACTATGATGCTGATAATGGAACTCTCTTGAAAGGGTCTATAACATGAAAAGTCAAGGCTCCAGACTACCTTTTTTCACTAAGAGCACAGTGGCCCCCAAGTGAAAATTTTAGGGGCGCAACCAGAACATTTAGGGGCACACACCGTAAATCAACATGCTAACCAAATATTCACACAAATATTCATATAATTTCTACTAATTTCCACTGTATTACTAATAAATAATGTGATAATGGATGCAGAAATTACCATGTGCTGTTTAAAATTCAATGTCAAATTTTATTGTGCACTTTTGAAGCTGTGATTTACAGCCTCTTGTCGCCTAAAAGCAGCCGGCAGTGGCTTTTTCAATTATTAACTTGTCACATACTCTATGCTTGAGGCTAAGATTGTGTTTAACTAGTGTATTGTTTTTAAACTGCGAAGTGCCTGCACTGTCGGCAAACTTTGTGTTCCCCGCAATTCTGGGGTAGCGACTGCAACATTCGCAGTTCATGGAGTTTGTCTCCTTACGGTACCCCAAAAGGAGGCAAATTTACTGGTTGCACATGTGCAACTGGACGTAAAATTCAGTAGAATTCAGTAAGGAAAAGGGATTCTCATGCATGGCAATAAAAGGAGATAACCTCTATGATCATTCATTGTGACATTGTGTCATAGCTTGCTGCTTTTGACATGAGAAATTAAACAGGTAATGGAAACGCTTATCCTGTAGAAATAACCTTGAAAGCCAATTTTTCCACCAAGTTATTACAAATGTGTACGCCGTTAAAGCTGTGTGTAATTATATTATTAAGCAAGAAAAAAATAAATTGAAAACGAATAAGCCTTTTGATGTAGATTGACCCTTTCACACTACCATTTAATCTCACATTGCAATGTATTCTCTTGGCCTTGATGGACAACGTATTTTTCCTATCTATTGAATAAACATGGCAGTTGGAAAAAAATGGTGAAAATGTCACTTATCTGAAAGTGAAGTCAGAACATGTCTGTCACTGGGTATTGGTAGGTCCTCCTCCGAGGGGGTTTGAATCATCTCTAGTGTTTTCCTCTCATTTTCTCCTAACAGGGTGAAACCTGTACACACACACACACACACACACACACACACACACACACACACAGGTCTGTATAGCTCCCACATCATTATGCCCATTTTTGAGTGCAGGCTGCATGCTGGAAAGTTTTCTGAGACCTCTCATTTCTCCTCATTTCCCCTTCTGAATCCCTGACATTTCACACAAATGAAAACCTTCGGTTGAAAACAAATGAAAACCTTCGGTGCCAACCAGTAATCAAGGTTTGTGCAAAAAGTGAGGATGACTTGGAGAAACTTCTAGAAGCACAGATGTAGCAGCAAGCTCTGCTATGAATAAATAAGACACAGCAGTGGAAGATGAGTTTATTTAACAACTTCTGTTGTTATAACTCCTTTAGATGGGTTTTCCATTGGGCTTGCACCTGATAAATTCAGATTCTGTGTGTAAAGACCTCGTGATCGTATTTTGACTGTAGAATGGAGTTCCATGTCAAAACATTTTTTTTCTATGGGAATATATCATCGGATTTTGAAAGTACTGTGAGGGTAATTAAGTAGTCTGAAATGCTCCCGTTTTGCTCTATGAAGAGAATGCACGAACTGTGTGTAAAGACCTCGTGATCGTATTTTGACTGTAGAATGGAGTTCCATGTTCCATGTTCCATGTTCCATGTTCCATGATCCATGAAATGCTCCCGTTTTGCCCTATGAAGAGAACATGAACAAAAGTGAGACAAAGAACACAAAGAAAAGCTGCACAACACTGTTGAACATTCACTCAGAGCAGAGAGAGGATTCTCCATCCAAGGTGGCTGTGGGCTGAGAGGCACCCAGGACAAGATTAGGAAACCTGGACGTTACAAATTGGGTCAAACGGAGGGAAATGGCTAAGAATTATTACATATTAAAAGAAGCTCTGAATCACTTCTGATTTCAGAAACTATAACTCTGTTAGTTTTTTTCATATTGCAAAAAAATAGTTTACTCTCTTAACGGCATTGAAGATAAATCCATAGAGGGCAAAATGGGAATAGTTCAGACTAATGTGTTGCCAACAGTTTGGTTGGTGTGATTATTCAAAATCTCAATTTTATTTTCTCATAGGGAAAGGATGGGGCAGCTGTGGCCTACTGGTTAGCGCTTCGGACTTGTAACCGGTTGCCGGTTCGAACCCCGACCAGTAGGCACGGCTGAAGTGCCCTTGAGGCACCTAACCCCTCACTGTTCCCTGAGCGCCGCTGTTGTTGCAGGCAGCTCACTACGCCGGGATTAGTGTGTGCTTCACCTCATTGTGTGTTTACTGTGTGCTGAGTGTGTTTCACTAATTCACGGATTTGGATAAAGGCAGAGACCAAATTTCCCTCACAGGATCAAAAGAGTATATATACTTATACTTATATACTATAACGCTGACACAGAAATCCATTGTGGACTACAAAGTGATGTCACATCCACAGAGCTTTATTTCAAGGGAATTCTTATTACAAATCAAGAACATTAAAACTCCAAGAGATGGAAGGACCTACTAAAGTGTTGCAGCATGTCCATCAGCAGTGATGATTCTGGTGGGCCACAGCCACCAGAACAGTGTGTTTGAAAAGCTGACATTAAATGTAATGCAGCATGAACCATCAAAACAGCATTCTATTGACGCATTCCAGGCATCATGTTTAATTAGCTGCCCTACATGATAACAAATAATAAAATCAAAATGTGCAACTGGTCTATAAGCTCTCACACTAAACAAACAGTGTAAAGAACAACATTATGAAACACAAAGATCAAAGAGAACATTAAGCGCAACAGGCTTAAGAACAAAAAAAAAAACACCTTTCCGACATTGCCCTTTTCATCTTGCGTACCCCCTAGTGCAGTGGTTCTCAACCTTTTTTGAGCAAACGCCCCCCTGACCTTACTTTGATCCTCTGGTGCCCCCACACACACACAATTAAAAAAAAAAAAAAAAATCACCCCTGGGTGGGCTATTAGGCCACTCACACTCATGCTATATTGCTTAAATAAAAAAACGAGCCCATTTCTGGTTTCTTCTGGAATTATAAGAAAATGTCCCTAAGCAATAGGAGACTGGTTGGGTAAAAAAAAAAACACTACCACATCAGCATTGGTTGTAATGATTTTTTTTCACATTAAATGTAGGCAACAAGACGTGTCATTTTATCATGGACAAAAATCTAGTGCACATCACGTGAACAACATATGCACCGTAACAATCCAACGGATTAGCAACGGTCTTTTCGTGGAGACTACGCTCAGAGCAGCTGCAGAACAACAGCGAGCGGAAAACGGGCTAAAGGGATGATGATAGCTGGGGCTGGGGAACGTGAGTCCGGGCGTGTGCAGGCCCGAACTGCACTGTATGACCACTGAGCATAGATAAACAGTAAAATGTAGCTGGGACGGTAGAGGGGTTAGAAACCCATGAATGAAAATAGCCTATTTATTTCAGGTAAGCCTATTTTTGCACCAAAAATATGTGAAAACCATGAAAGTTTAAAATGTAAAAAAAACCTCTCACGTTCCCAGCGCCCCCCTAGGTAGTACGAACGCCCCCGTTGAGAAACCCTACCCTAGTGGAAACTCACGTACCACCGGTAGTATACGTACCACAGTCGGGAATCCCTGGTCTAATGTGAAATAGGGCTGGGTATTGCCTTCAATCTCACGATACAAAGGCCATGATATGATGCGTATCACAATACATTGACCGTACGTTGACCTGTCCAAAGCACAATTCACTCTTGTCTCATTTATTTCATTCAGCTGTTTTTTTATAATTCTGTATGGCAGTGCAGGCAAAGCCTGAAGGATCGCACAGCTTCCACTTAAACACTTCAAAACACAATTCAGGCCCACAGATGTACTCAAAATGCATTTTATTCCATAAAATGATGTGTGTTTGAAATAAAGAAAAAGGAAGTCAATATACAGTGCCCCATTTTGGTGTGACCCAGCTCTGCCAGCCCCTGATTTAGTAAAATCAGTGTTTATTAAGAGGCTGTTCACTTGCTCAGTCTGGTTCACATTTGTAGAGTCTTTGAGGCACTGAGGATGCTCAGAAAGACATTGATGTATTTTTGGCGGGTGGAGCAGCACAAGGGAAGTATTTTTGTAAAGCAAACTTGAATAGTAACAATGTGAGACTTTTAAAGAAAACCGGTATCTGTTTTGGTAAGCCTTCGAGTCACTGTCACTCTGAGCCCATTCACACTGCCAAAATCCCGCCTGTCCCTTTCACATAGACCGAGGCGGGACAAAGTGTCTCGCCAAATTTACTACCAAGCACCCTAGACATTTTGCCGAGAAAATTCGTTCCGGCACCAGTGTGAATGCGTTAAGGCGGAAAGGGGAATCTGGGCGGACATTTTGATGCTATGTCCAGCCCACCACAGGAGATTGCTATTGCTGCTTTTGACCAGTTAGATTTGCAGAGACAGCACATTATGACAATCTTTAAATTCACAAACGCAGGGGGCAACTCTTCTCTTCAATTTCCCTTCCAAATTACTTTTTATTGTCTGAAGACATCGATCGCAAGAATCTAACATTCTAAGCAACAGCAAAGCAAAGCAACTTCACTTGCATTTGTAGGGTACTACAAATGCAAGCTAACCAAAGTGCAGTCGGTTCTCCCGCCATGGTTTTGGAAATCACACACCTGCTGCATCTGAAGGCCCACGCATAATAAGGCCTACGACTATCACTCTACACGTCACGTTTTTAATTTGCTAGCTGATCCTGCCTCCTGGCTCCCCAAAATGCCGCATCATGTGAACAGATCAGCAGGCCGGCAAATTTTTACCTCGTTTTCAGACACACGATGCTGGAAAAAGATGTCTCCTCTTCCCGCAAATTTTGCATGATCTCTGTGTGAAAAGGGCTTCTGATAAAGATTTTATCATGGCTTGTTTTAGATTTACCTGTTTCAAGCGCCTATGTGTTATGGCTCAAAGTGTTTAGATTAAGATGGCCAGTCACTCATAGAGATGGCTTCTAACAATGAAAAGTACTTTATTCAGTGGACTGATTGACCCCATTGGTTTGAAAGAGAAAGGGTTAAAAGCCAATAAATGGAAAGGGCTTGCTTTGCAGTGTGCGATGCAATGGTGCAGAAAGTGCTTCAGCAAAAGCCACAGTGCCCCCTGACTACTGGCAAATGAAGTCAGAATGCTTCTCGAAGATTTGTGATTTTCAGTCGCTGTCCCTCTTTCTTGCTTACTCGCCCGCTCTTTGTGGTCTTATCATCCACATACAGCAGGCAAATAGCAGCCTTTTTTCTGGCTTGCCGCAGGAAATGAGGCCCAGCATGTTATTGTGTTAATGCTGAAAGAGAGAGGCTGATTGCAAGTGGGCTGTGTTTGTTCTGAGTTCCCCTACCAGTTATCCCAGAATGTCAACCTAAATGTGAGAAAAAGGGGAAAAGAGATACAAGATCATTATTACTGTAGTAAACTAATAGTAGTGCCCCAAGGACACTCAGTGATGTCATTTTAAGGTGTTGTGTTTGCAGGTTCCACATTATGTCTGGCTGGAAAAGTCCATCGTCTCCACAGTTTATTAATAACCACCAGCCAAAAACAAATGCTATTACGATCCTAGTCCTTTATTTGACTCTCTGTTGAACACCAATTTCATGAGAAATGTTTGCGTCTCTATCATGCCAACCCTTTCAGAGAGAACCTAGTTAGCATAGCTTACCTGGCTTCCCTCCAGAGGTAATTCCTCTGCATTGTGTTTGCCTTTTTGTCCTCTCTGAGCTGTGGTAAGAGGATAGAATAATGTTTGCTCACTGGCTTGAGGAATTGCATCTTTGTTCACTTTTGGACCCACTGCATGGCACTGGGTGGATCTCTGGGTACTAGTGATGTAATGGTGTGAAAACAAAAGGCTTTCAGAAGGAAATATTAACAATACAACGAGCTTCATGGTGGCTTTACGGCTCTAATGGTTTGGTCCCTCTGTCTTTCTGGGTGGGAATTTGTTCCACCCCCTTTGGTAAACAATTTCACGATCCAACATTTTGAAGTGTAGACCATCCACACACATCCGGTGGAAACGATTTCATTTAAGTCGTCCTATCCTAGCAGTTCAGTCAGTTTTCTGTCAGGATTTTCAAAATATTCAAAATAAAACCAGCACAATGTCCCAGTGTTGCAGATGATAAGTTAAGCTATCGTTTGGAATGTCACAAGCAGATTTATGACCCCGTTTGTTTTGCAAGTTTTAAATTCAAGCCTTTCTCTGAAGCCTATTCAGTAGCACCTAGAGATCTGAGCAGAGACAATTAAAAGCCATTGTTACCAGGCTCTGTAGGCATATCTACCTCCATTGTGTGTTTTTATTAGAGCCGTAGCATTTGATTGTGTCAGTCTCTCCTGTTGGCTTGGAGCAGGAACCGGCTGCCTGGATTAGCCGAGACAAAGTGCTAATTACAAAGCTATCATTATAAACATTCTACAGCAGGGCCTTTTCTCTCTCTCTCCCAAGCCACAAATGTTCTTCTCTCCATGTGACAGTGAGGCACAGAGGATGTGTGTGTGTGTCAGATGTCCTGCTATTTATGTTTACCTCATTACAAGAATCTTGCCGTTTGCCAAAGGGATCAGAGTCTGGCAGCGCCGTGGCATCCCGAGTGTTTGCCATCGGGATTGAGTTGCCATGTGACTACAGCCAGAGCAGGGCTATGGATAATGTGGTTGGTTGGCATTGTCTATCCCATCTGCTGTCACATGGGCGAGGAGGAGGGATTGGTGGCAGTTGTGACAGACCCTCTCAGCCTAACCTGTTTCAAGCCTATACTGCAGTGCTCACACCGAAGTGGATGTGAAACATTTATGGGAAGCAGTCTATCTGCCAGGCCCAGGTAGTGTACAGAGGGGACCGCTCTCAGGGACCGAGCTGGCGAGGGACTCTTATCAGGGGGGGAAACGTGTTTTTCAGGAGACGCCACACATAATCGCCTCATGTCTGTAAAGTCTCCTGAAGACGCAGAACCATGGAAGGGGGAAAAAAAATTGCACGGTCACAAACAGCCACATACTGCCACTGTTTGAATTAGGGGTCTCTGTAATCCTTCTAAAGCCTTCCACTGGCTTCCCCACTCAAGTCTGCCTGCCTCCTCTTTTGCTCCATGCTCAGACTCTCCCCAGCCGCCCTCCCCCCACCCCCACCCCACACCCCACACCACCCCACCCCTCCCCTCTTATTTCTTGTCACCGGTTGCAAAACACTTTGAAGCACTTCAGCATGGGTACGAGATAATAATCCTCCCTGAAATGCTGACAGGCACACTGACATGCTGTTGGTGAGGGCTTCTCTCTGGAAATATCTACGTGCATTCGGCTTTGAATCGGCTGCAGCAGCCTTTACCTGGATTGAGTGGGAGCGAATGCTGCAGCAAGCACCACTTGCCTCAGGCTCGCTGGGTCTAACAAATCTCAAATTCATTTACTTCAAAGCTTAAGGGAGGCAAACGAATGCATTTTAATTTGAGGGGAAAAAAACGTTCAGATTATTATTTTTTTTCCCAGTGTGCCGAGAGGATGAAGACACATGTCAGGGGCTCGGAGGGTGTAATGCCTCTGCTCTGCTTAAACTGCAGGGGCAGCATAAGCTCTGCAAGGGGTGGAGAAACCCCACAATCAGAATGCTGTACCAGACACTTTCTACATGAAAATGCACTTTTTGCTGTGCAGGGATTTTATATGGAAATATGAAAGTGAACTTTCAAAGGAGAAGTTTTGTTATTATTGAGAGGCTGTAGTAATTTAATGATGCATTACACTCACTGTCGAGTTTACTACTATAGGCTACTAACTTTCACCTTGGAAGTCTGCATGTAATATAAACAGTGGAGCACAAGTCTTTCAGCTGGAGTTTGAACAGCCATCTGGTAGAAAGGCTACTATCAAGACCTTAGGCAATTAGGCTACTGTGCCCCAGCATACCAAAATAAACTTTTTGAGAGACTACGGCAAGTCGTTGTAATTTTCTCAGAGATCCTGTTCACCTGTTGTCACCAAGGCTAGGAATCTGTTTACATCATCCATAATGTAGACTGAAATGTTAAAAATATGCATGGAAAACAACTTGGTGCTTAGTCTAGGTTAATATGGTGATGGCAATTGCTAAAAGAGATAGTCCTGGATGTATGTAACATCGGTCCACCCTTGTCCACCCAGAGGAGGACTAAATCAAGAACATAGCTATTGCATTTAAAGAATGAGCTGATGTAGGATGTACTGGATGTTTATTCTTTACAGTAATATTGAGCATGAGTTTTACCAATAAATGACACCATTGTAAAGCATTGCAGCATGTCATCAGTGTCAGATTCTGTGCATTTCAAGGAGTGGAGCCCCTAGTGGAGGTGTGAAGTATGACATGTATCTTGTAATGTGTGCAGAGTATTCCGGAACAGATTAACATATCGATTGGATTAGAGCCACAGCACTCACGGGGGGTATAAGGGCGGAGAAGTACACCAGGTGCCAGTTGCAGATTTAGCACTGGCAAAGCCAACTATGCTACTACATTGCCACGCCACTGAGTTCTCACAGAGGATTGTTCTCTGTGTCCCTTCCAGTCGTCTTTGCTCAAGCTACTGGTCTTTCTATAGTCTACTATATTGATCTCAATCTGCTTCTATAATATGTGACTTGCTCTAATGTCACATGCCAAATGGTATAGGGAAACGATTTGTTTATATGAATTAACGCAAATCGTCACAGGTCCTTAGGTTTTTACAATAAACTTCAATTCTTACATCATTTGTCTCCTTTTCAGCCCTATTTATGTTAAATGTTCAGAAGATCTGTAGAGGTGGGTGAACTAAGTTAAATGTTCAGAAAATGTAGAGGTAGGTGAACTAAGTTAAATGTTCAGAATGTCTGTAGAGGTGGGTGAACTAAGTTAAATGTTCAGAATGTCTGTAGAGGTGGGTGAACTAAGTTTTTGTTTTACAGCATTCATTTTTGCTGCTTCTTTGGCTGGAGATGAAAAGCTGTCAGCTGGCTCTTTGGAAAGGCAAGGCAATTTAGGAGTTCGAACCCCGACCAGTGGGCCACGGCTGAAGTGCCCTTGAGCAAGGCACCTAACCCCTCACTGCTCCCCGAGCGCCGCTGTTGATGCAGGCAGCTCACTGCTCTGGGATTAGTGTGTGCTTCACCTCACTGTGTGTTCACTGTGTGCTGAGTGTGTTTCACTAATTCACGGATTGGGATAAATGCAGAGACCAAATTTCCCTCACGGGATCAACAGAGTATATATACTTATACTTACTTATACTTATATACTCCAGTGGCGAAACAGTGAGACACTTCAGTTTCTGATGTTCTGGATGAATGGATTCATCTTTTGCCGTTTAATAGATATTAGACTGGCACAGGTGGAGATGGTGAGCCGTGGTAATCTCTGCTCCTCTTTAGGGATGTCCAATTTGGCGATGGGTTCAGATTATGTTAAATGCGGAAGCCTCGAACTCCCTCTGGTCCTCTGTGTGAATTGATGAGGGTCTGTTTGGATTGTGCAGTTTCTATCATTCACCTGACTGACTTTCTTAATTTACACCAGGACCATCAGCCTCCACTCATCCACCTAAATCTTCATCCCTATACCCCCCACACTGGGGGAGGTCAGAAATAATTAACGGGAACCCAGTCTTCCAGTGCTTACCTCATTAAACAGAGGGTTTTTTTCCTTCTCTGAGACAGTTCATCTGGAAATCCTTCTGAGTGTGGAAAGATGACAGTCAGTTTCATATATTGCACAGCATGGGAGCAGAATATCGCTGGAGCTTTACATTTTTCTTCAGGCTTAGTATTTCATAGGATCTGCTTTCAAAGGTGATTCTGGTGCAGTGTGTGGCTGCAAGATCATGTATATGTTTCAATATCTCTATGTTTTCATATGGATTTCAATACATACCCGCATGCTGTTGGATGTAGGGCTTGTTCTGAAAGCTAACTGATAACACCATCTTCTGGTGATGCAGACGCCATACTCCTGTGCATTTGATTTCTCAGCAGTCTCGTGCCTGCGCCATATTTTTTTCAGCAGTAAAATATGAGAAATCTGACATATCGTGTCAACCATCACATGAGCCAGCCAATGTTCAAACGTAACAAGTTATTCATGCTCACTTCTCCTGAAGCATGATTTTCCACGTAATAGATATCATACAGCTTTAAAAGCTATTTGATTGATGCCATATGAAATTAAAAACAGACTAATATAATTTTGTCTAATTAAAATTTAAATTTGCTGTCCAAAATCTGTGAAAAACAGTAGGTGATTGCATGTGTCTCTTTTCTCCTCAGTGATTTCATCTGCCTGTTACTGAAACAGTGATCGGCTTGTGTGAATACCATACATTATGCGCAGTGTGCTTTAATGTATCATGGTTATTTTCTCTTCAGAACAATGTTTTGATGTCCTGTGATTGTTGTTTTTATTTCAGAATGTGGAGCGGTACAAGGCCACCCATGAGCAGTTCCGTTCTGCTGCCACCAAGTCAGAGTCCCATGTGAGGTAAGTGGCCAAGCTCATGAAAAAGGGAAGCAACTGCAAAATTGGTCTAATCAGTGCTGCCGCATTTCCCAAAGACATTGACTCCCCGTTTACCAAAATGTCTCAGTGGGGAGTAGAGCAGTATTTTGACTTGACTGATGTTGGAACATAATCAAGAACTATCGCTGGGTTTTGCATCAGCCATATCAATGGAGTCACTCTGATAGGATTGTGTGCTTTTGGCAATGGGGTATAACATTCTTCAGCATTAGATCAATAGTGTGATTTTCATCACAAGGTCATTTTATCTGATATGAAATCTCTGACTTTGTCATCTAAAGTGTATAACATTTCAACTGTCTGGAGACCATTTTTTGTTTGTTTTGTTGTTGTTGTCATATCCGTGCTCTCAGTTTTGTCATACAAGCATTTATTGTTGTAGTCAGAGTTTGGCGCAATTGCAGTGGTACACAGTTATTGCTAGAACTTTCTTCCTGGTGTCAGTAATGCATTTTCTGTCAGACATCAATAATCCACACGTGGTGATCCACACACCAGAGCAGGGTGAAGGAAATGAGCTGGGGGAAAGCGCAAAGGAAGGCTCCTATCACCCGAGGCTCTCCCAGGGCCAGCTGTGAATATGGAGAGTGGTTTGCAGTTGTTAACCTTTATGGCAGTCCCTGAGAGAAAACCCCACATAGCAGCCCTCCACAGCCTTTTTATAAACATGCACACGTGCGCACACACACACACACACACACACACACACACACACACACACACACACACACACACACACACACACAGAAAGCCATAGAAGGACACCAGTGAAATGGCAATTGAAATTCATTAGTCTCAATTCATTTCCCTCCCTGTGTGGGAGACTCAGAACTCATTTTCTCCCTCAGCATCACAATATCTGAGGCCCTTGTAATTAATGCAGATTGTTTGGAAGCTTAAAATAAACAGACTAAAATCCCTTTTTTAACAAATACATGCCTATCTGTATATGTTTCAAATGTAATGATGGACCCCAGTCCACCAAATCTTACCTTGAATTGGTGTAAAAATAGCCTCTTAACAACTGGCACATTATTGCAATGTATGCGTAGTGTTGTATAATGTAAATGGAATGATGTAGTGTAGTGTATGCATTAATAATTATAAAATGAATGTCCTTACAATTTACATATGGTTAAAACCTTTAATCTAATCCAATGTATGCTGGTCCTTCACACATGGCAAGGTGGCGTTCCCCTTCTAGAAAATGTCTCAAAAGTAAAATTGCATTGTTAATCTACACCATCATTGTAGGCTCCTTTGACATGAATGTGTGGTGTATTACATAGGTAATATTTAACTGATTGTGTTACTGATTGGTACAAGCTAAAAGAGACAGCCTGCAGTTACAGGGAAAGAAGTTACTTGAAAGTTTGCAGGATATCAATTAATCCTGTTAAGAAGTTAAGACCTGGAAAGCAGCACCATTTAAAACAAACACACACACTTGGGGTAGCCGTGGCCTACTGGTTAGCGCTTCGGACTTGTAACCGGAGGGTTGCCGGTTCGAACCCTGACCAGTAGGCACGGCTGAAGTGCCCTTGAGCAAGGCACCTATCCCCTCACTGCTCCCCGAGTGCCGTTGTTGTTGCAGGCAGCTCACTGCGCCGGGATTAGTGTGTGCTTCACCTCACTGTGTGTTCACTGTGTGCTAAGTGTGTTTCACTAATTCACCGATTGGGTTAAATGCAGAGACCAAATTTCCCTCACGGAATCAAAAGAGTATATATACTTATACTTACTTACTGTACTTAATCAAGCCTCCTCAGTCACCTGGAGCCTATCCACCTATCCAGGCACGTTTCACCAATGAGGCAAAGACAAGAGTGATGTGAGGAAGCGCAGATGTGCGGAACACAGGACACAGCCTCTGTCAGCCTGCTCTGTGCTGAGTTTGATTAAGCTCACAGCGCAGGCCAGGCCTACTGTCTGCTAATCAGGGATTTTACTAGCTAATCTCATGTGTGTGCATCGGGAACATGACTTGTCAAGCTGTCGCATAGTCATCGAAAAGGAGGCAGGAAATATGGCAATGCGTTCTGAGATCCTGCGACCAGAGCTAGCCAATGTGCGCATGTAAGTGGGTGTGCGTGTGTGTGCGTGTGTGTGTGTGTGTGCGTGTGTGTCTGTCTGTGTGTGTGTGTGCATTTCTCTTTTCTTCCAAAACTTTCTTTCTGGCATTGTTCCACTGACGGCTATTCAGTTAGCCTAGCCTTCTGTGGGATCAACAGGAGATTATGCAGGAGATGTAGATACCAACACAAGCAAATGTGTTTTGTGGATTGTTTGCTATCGACAGGGAATGTTTAGATTGTAGAGCAAAGCAGCTGATTCCCTCTGACCGCACCAGTCCTGCACTGCTAACTGCTAGTCGATACTAACAAATCTGACTCAGACATATCTATAATTTGTTATGGTTTTGCTGTTGACATTATGAGTGAGCTTTCATAGCTTCAACTGTATACCATCCTGATGAGGAAGAGAGAAGCACATCAGTCGCTCCCTATATCATTGCTGCCCAGAGTGAGACAGAATGAGTCTTTTCACTTCTGTTCAAATTATGCTTGGTGCTTCTGTTACTCTCTGGATATTTTGCAGCACAATTAAATGGAATGAAGGAACTGCTAACTGCTGAAGAGGATAGCAAAAGTTCAGCAGGGACTAACAGGGGCAGCACATGGGTATTAGGGGCATAGTGGTCATAGTGGGTGGGATTTATAACCCCAAACTCTGAAATCAGAAGGGCTCAGGACAAAGATGTTTGATCTGCTTTAGCCTATACTATAAGTGGAGAGAATTTATTCACTGTTCAGTACCTTGTATGACTCAATATGACTCCAGCTAGTATACTTTAAAATTCTTTCAGTTCTCTCATCAAACGGCTTTACTCTCCTGTTGGAAACTTCAGTCAGTAAAACATGGGTTACAACTGGCTGCACTCTCGTGGGACAGGAACAGCAGTTGTAGAGCCTGCAGGCGCACCGCACACCAGCAGCTGATATTTGTATTCCCTGCGTGTCGCACCACAGCCCTCGCCTGCACTGTTTTTCCCCCCCTTGCTCTCCCCTCGTACCTGATGTTTTAATCCCTTGCTTTTTAATCCTTGACTTGGAGGGGTGCGGATAGAGACGCAGCTCATCTTGCCTGTGTTGCCATGCCTGCGAGAGACCCAGACTCGTGGACCATGGCGAGGCCCAGCGCTAATCTCTCCGTTTGCCCAGTTGCTACCTCTCTGGCTGAATCGCAGCTCAGCCTGCCTCAACAATCCCCCTCGGTGTTTGTGCATCTGACTCACTTTAAGCTCTCCACTGCCTCTAGCATCAGGTGCCAAAGTCTTGCATCCATTTCCCCAAGAGAAAATGTTAATGTGAAATATATTGTGGAGAATGTATTGCTAAAGACACAGCTGTTTCTTTTGGGGTTTTAGTTAGAATGAGAAACAAAATAGCTTCAAAGGTGAGGCTAACTGGATTAATGAGTACATTCAGTCTTAAAAGAGAAAGAGTCCCTTATTCTTTATCAGTCTGTCACAGTAGTATACCATATGTCATAATGTCATTTCATCCCCATTATGCAAGCACTACAATGTAAACAAATAATTGTCTCACAGCTTTGTTTAGAACATAACAGCATTGAAGGCCTACTGTAGCTCAGAATGAAATAGACGTGCAAAAAACAAACAAAAGTGTGATTTTGTTAGTCATCTGCAAAACAGTGTATATACTGCAAAGAGGTAGTTAATACATGGGGATACCCTATCTGCACCTACGGGAAAAACATGTATATGAGGGAGTGTGTGCATACTATTCCCTCACTGTCATAACAACGAGGATTTTCCTTCCGGAAAGACTCTGTCCTTTCAAATCAATGTCACTGGGATGCTGTTTTTCTTGATGACGGGAATTATGCGGCACAATCTAGCCTTGTCTGGAGGGCTGTATCTAATGAGGACATGCAGCTACACCCACTGGTGATGCCCTGAACCCCATTATAGCTGAAGGTGCCATGAAATGTCGCCTGAGCTGCAGATTGACATCGCTACTTCTCTGTCAAACTGTCTGAGATGGGTCAAGATTTGATGTTCTGCATCAGAGCTGGGTGCCTGGAAAAGGAAAGGGGCAAACAAAGGAGATGAAATGTTGTCTGGTCAGCATGGCTTCCCAACCTGGTGAAAATCAGCAAAAAATAGCAGCCAATTAGACCTTTCGTCAAGGCACCTCTACTTTTTTGTATTTTTTTTTCTTCAGAGCATTGGTACCTCATTATAGAGAAGCAGTGCCCTGTCTGGATAGAAGAAAATCACATAGGGGTATCTCAAAATGGCTGAATTCTGTAAACTAGTAAAAACAGTAAAAAACTATAACTGCAAGAGGTGATTATCCAGATCTAAGAAGAGATGAAGCATCCCCTAGTGAGGAAAGGTTGAACAATTGGCCAGGTTCAACAGGTTGAAACTGTCAGTTTAAGAAATATGATGAATTGGGACACACAGTATACACATGACAAATTTCACACTGTTAGTTGTTCTGTAGATATTGTGCCAATTATATAGCTCCGTTTTGACCGATTTGTGTCAGATGAATGAACCTATGAAGTTTCATGAGCATTGGTCATTTATAATGTCATATATTGACTGCTGAATTTTTTTTTTTTTTTTTTAAGAGTGATGTAATAAGAGTAGTGAATACAGTGAGATTGAGTCTTACTTTGCAACTGGTCACAGCTGTGCATTCCTGAAAAGAATATTTCATCAACACAAAGTCCTGCAATCATTTTGCATAAATACATACATTATGTGCAACACTTTGTCCAATCAAATTTGATTGATGCACAATTTTGAAATGATTTGAAAAGTCAAGAGTTTCAAAAGGCTATTTTGACAACGATGATGAGTGAAATAGATTTTAGTCTCTGGAGGAATCAAAGATGTAGCGATCCCTATGGGCGAAATTTGGTATGATTCCAAAGAATATTGTTGATATTGTTTCCTTCAGGTTTGACATTTTTGTCAGCACAGATGGTAGGTAATCTATACCAATACATTTATGTTATATTTGGCACATAGCTTCTATGTGTTATTATGAAAGAACCTATTAAAAGTTGCATTAGGATATATAATTTACAATGGCATATATTGACAGCTAATATGTGATCAAATGAGATCAGGTATAAGTGCGATGGACATTTTTACATCAAGCAGGTCTTGAGATCTGGCAGCTATAGTGCTATGGACATTCCTATGAACAGAATTTCACGAAATGTGGGTGTGCACACAATTTAGAGATTTTTAAATTGAAATCACAATTTCAACTAATGCAATTAGCTAATCGCGAAGGTTGATATCAATCGTGCTGCTCGCAACTCTGTCCCAATGGTGAATCTTGTCACAACTGTGATTTTTATATTCCTGTCATCCTCCTTGTATGACCGACAGTGACATTCACTTAGCAGGACTGTATGCAGACCAACTTAATATTGAACTGAGGCTTGCGTTTCAAAAATTATATCACAATTCACAAATCAAATCAATTGCAATATCTGTCAAAAAAATCGCAATTAGATATATTCCCCAAATCTTGCAGCCCTAATATCAAGATTAGGCCATTTCACAAAAAGATAAATACAATAGAATCATAACTGAAATTATATTTAAACAGAGCAACAAATCAAAAAGCCCCCAAAAAGTTGATTTATGTCTACGTGGTCTAAAGATTTGGATGAACAGCCTTGGAGGAGATGAATTAGTTTCATTTCATGAGTTTTTCGGAATTGGTTAATTTTTCAAAATGCTCCCAAGAGATGAGCAAAAAATGTAAACATGCCGATATGAGGTCGACTGATATGGAAAGCTTCAGTTTTGTGAGATCATGCATTGATTTGGGACTGTGGTTTGGTGTCTGTGCATTTTATGTTTTTTTTTTTTGTGCAGAAAATGAAGAATCAAAATAAAAAATAGGCATCCAGCAGCTTTACTGCTTGGAGTCCTAATAATAAATCAGGATGTGCCTGTCATTTAAATTGGAAAAGTCCTTGATTAGACGACAAAAGCGGTCTCTAGCTGAAATTCTGTATACATGTGCAAAAATTGAACTGTGTTGCCCATAATGAATGATGTACCTTACACTATTTTAACGCCAGGAGAAATGAGGACAGTCAAGTAACTACAGGACAAGTTGAAGACCTCAATAAGTCTTCGGCCTTCAATAAGTTTAAGAAGAAGATACCTCTTGACAGAAGTTTTAATTGCTGCTATGTGAGAAGGAGCACAGACAGATCCTCCGATTTGTGGGACCATAACAACAGACCCAGCCAAACATGCCTCTTATCCCCCTTGTTTTCTCCTCCTCACTCAATGGGGCAGACAACATCTCTACTACACCTGTCTCCATGTAGCTGGACTAGGTAAACAAGGTAGTCTTGATGGTGCGAGGCATGAGACAAAAGGAAGCGTTTCGTTTCAGGGTCAGAGACGGATACACGCAGGCAGACGGGGGAACTCTTAACCCTAGGTCTAACAAGCCAAGTCTGGACCTGCATTAATTACCACCATTGTCAGTTTCCTCCCTCTGAGCGCAACTCCTGTGCGCTCCTCCATACCCAGCTCCTCCAGGGCTGACAGGTCTAAGTGGTTCCCCCATCGTGGGGAGAGAGGAGGCTGCAGGTAAGATGGGGGGAGGGGGAGGGGCAGCTGAAACCCCGTGCTCAGTCAATTGAAAAGCTGTCAGACCGCAGGCCTTCAGAAGCAGCCGAGGCAGATAAGGCAGGGGAAACTCGCGTCTGCCAGCCCGGCGCAGTGCTCGGCCGAGGTCAAGGAAAATGCGCCTCTAATCTAGTTAATTTTAGACCCTCCGTTTCAGGGAACCTGTCAAGTGAACTCGTCGAACTGATAAAGCCCCATGGCTTGCACTACACATCAGAGGGTTTTTTCCCCCTACCATTTCCCTCCCTTTGATTATTTATTTATTTCCCTTGTGCAGTCTGCTCAGGCAGGGATTTCAACAGATCTTGATAGGGTTGCACCTATCTGAGATGTGTGGGTGCACTGGCTGTACAACACGACCCTGTGGTAATCACAGCATCTCTCATTCTTATTGCCAACTGCACAGACTCTCAAGATTCAACAGGAGTTTGTTTCTCAGGGTTGTGTCATCACTATTGATTACACTCTCTTGTAACATTTCAAGAATGGCAAGCAATCAAATTATGGTCTTTGTAGTTTTTTATTCAATTACAGTTTCTTGTTTTACGTTGCTTATTTGAGCCTGCTGAGATTTCAGAAGTGGAATTTGGTTCAGTAGTGTAGTGTTCAGTTGCGGGGATTAGAATTAATGAGGGAACTGTGGTAATTAGCACTTAATCTTAAACTGTTATGTTATTTTGCTCATCAATGTATACCAGGGAAAGAAATCACCGCTCACATATGCAGGGCCTCTCCTCCTCAAAGCAGTGTGTAAGCAGCTCAGCTAATATTTTTATTAAAGACCTCACCTTCAATTTGGTTCAATTTAGTTCAGCTTTGGCTCAGGCAAGCCAATTTTCTGCTTCAGGCTCTTTTAATAAACCTCTTGCACTATCAGAAGCCTTTTCCTTCCCCTGATGAAGGCAGTTTATTTTAAATTAAAGGAGAGTTTCTTATCTGCCAGAGCAAGAAAGGAACGTGGCCACTGTAGTCTCTCGCTCCCGCAGGGGTAATTAAACCCCCAAAAAACGGCTTCGGTGTCGGATAAAACAGAGGGATCTGATATGCGTCACCCCTCCAATACATGGAGATGGGGTGTTGATGGAGGTTTATTTCCTCTCTCGCTCTCCTCCTTTCCTGTCGTATTGTTGGCACTGATAAGGCATTGCTCTCCAGAAGAGAGAAGGGGCTCCAGCCTATCATTTGGCGTGCGCTGCTACGGAGTGAGGTGGCGACGTGTTTTAATTGAAATGGCGGGGGCCATCCTGTGAACGAAAAAAATCAAAGTTGGAGCAGCGCTTTAATTCGTCTTTCAATTAAACGCAGTGTCAACCGATCCTCTGAGGACAAGCGCTCATTTTGCACGCGGGGGAGGGGCGGGGTGGGAGGAAGCAGCACTTGCATCTCCTCACTTAATCAATGGAACGTCATTTGCCATAGCACTGTGCAAGTGAAGCTGCCCTGGCAACCTGCGCGCTGACAGTGATAGGTGTGCAAGGTTCAATTATATCTCTAACCATGATACAATGCTTAATTTAATCGCAGCATTCAATTATTCCTGCTTCACCCGAGAGATTTGTTTGATTAGACACTTAAACCAATCTCTCTTGAGCGTTGTGGGCTCAGTTTAGAGAGCCTTGTGTATTCCGTTATTTTCACAGGTCAATGGCACTTTAATATAAATCATGCCTACCTACCATACCTAAATCAAATGCATTTATTGGAAACTATAGTTATTTGTCAGAAACATGTTTTCATAAGGACCATTAAGTATTTGTGTCGTCAAACAGCAAAACTAAAATATTTGAGCAGAGGTGTTTTAAGATACAGCAAAAATAGTCAACTTTATGGATCCTCTGATTGTAGCTCAAGGTAAACTAAGGCATATCACTCAGCACAGATCTACAGAGTGACTGAAGCACTGAAGGGCTCCTCCTGGTCTCCACCCCCCTGCTGACATGAGGAGAGGTCGCCAGGGTTTCCACACCCCACCCCACCCCAGCCCCTCCACCCATTACTCCTGTAGCTCTGAGTTATTTATCATAGTTGTGTTAGTCGCTGCCTCACTTGTCACCAGCAATATTAATGAATATCCTCTCGGCCGGTAATTCAGTTTAACCTGTCTCCCTGCATTCATTCATTCTACTAAAGCTGCATCCGCCGGCCGCGGGATGAGGAAGGGCAGGGGAAAGGGTGGGATAGAGGATGAACGAGGAGAGAGGGATAGGGAAAAAGAAGGAGAGGAAGTATTCATTTTCTAGGTTACTGTAGAATACTGTTTCTTTCTATCCTAGTGTAAATAATGGAATATACTGTAATGGTGTGATCAGCTAATGCTGAGATCAGCTAGTTTTTAAAAAGCATCACACTGGGTGCTCATACCAGTAACATCAGGGATGGAGAAAAGCAATTCATGCAAACTGTTACTTATCTCTATGTTGTATCAAATAAATGTATGCATGTATTACGATATAAACAGCCTTCTGACAACCATGATCAGAGTGTTAAAAACAGAGTGGCAAGTGTCAGTCTCACATCCATCAAAGGACTCTTTAGGTGGATGTTTTCTTCCTGAGATTTCTATAAGTCTTCTCAATACTAGTGAAATTGAAATGATGATTAAAAAAAAAATGACAAAATGTCCCATTTTGCTGTCCCCAGGCCTCGTAACACAGAGGCTGTGTGCACCAGCCTCCAAGCCCAGATCCTGCACTGCTACCGGGAGAACCGGGACCAGACTCTCCGCTGCTCCGACCTGGCCAAGGAGTACATGCAGTGTATTGATGCAGCTAAGAAGGTACGGCAGGCACCTTTCACCTCATTGTCTTGAGGCCAAAATGACCAGAATTTGTAAGTCCATATGAAATCTGTATGGTGATCATCCCAAAGTGATCTGAAGCCTAGACTGGATTACAAACACACATCTAGTTGTATTGATGATATTTACTTATGTGATATGATATGTGATTTCCAGTTGCAACTTGGAGTCAACAACAGAGGGTTGGTGTAGGGAAAGACCTAGTCTATACTTTCAACAGTCAAGTAAAATTAGTTTCTATTAGTTTGCTATTTAACAGAATGAACTTATAAACTGCCCAAATCCACATACGCTTGTTAATCCGTGATCCAATGAATGAAAAGCATATAGGCATGCTCCTAACACGATTCAAAGTGGCTGAACCGTGCATTTGTCACGAGTCAGAGTCGGCGTCTGCTCGATATTCCATATGAAATCGCACCAAATACTTGAGAGAATCTGGGCGTGCATACATCTGCATGGTGCCTCTGGCCTGAAGGGCTGCTGGACTGCAGCATGACCGAGCCTTCCCAATCACTCGGCCTTCGCGCGTAATCTTGAGCTCAAGGGCACTCTGTGTTTCGCAACTGCGCTCACAGGCCAACACTGATCAGTGCTATGGCAACCAACTGCGGCTCTGCAACGTGATTCTAGGGCGTCCAGCACAGCAGTAACACACAGGGAAAACGTATTGATGATGTTCCTCTGGCAGCTTTTCACCATGCTTGCTTTAACAGGATACCATAGAAGAAAAAAAGGCTGAATACAACTTTTAAAAGTCTTGCTCAGTTTTCTTGATTACTAACACACTTTCACCCAGAGAGAAGAAATACTCTTTTTTGATTGGGGTGGCTATTAATTCTGTATAACGGAACGCCTATAAAGTAGATATGGTAAAGTTGGTTACACTTTACTTGACAGTATCGACATAAGAGTGACATGACACTGTCATGAACGTGTCATAAATAAGTCATAAACGTTTGACATAACGCTTCTGTTATTAAGTGACATTCGGTTTTTGTCATAACAAGTTAGGGTTAGGATTAGGGTTAGAGGTTAGGATTAGGGTTAGGGTTCATGTGTCATAACAGTGTCATGACACTCTTATACAGTCGATACTGTCAAGTAAAGTGTTACCAAAACGTTTAATCACCGTTCCATATCAATGCTCAAGAGCGTAGGTTTGGTCTGAGCTTTCATGGGGACACTACCCCCCGAAAAAAAGCCACTCAACTCTTTCACCAGCCACTATAGATATATAAAATGATTAAAATGTGCTACTGTCCAACTATCCATGATTAAAATGTGCTACTGTCCAACTATCCATGATTAAAATGTGCTACTGTCCAACTTGATCTAACTATACTGTGTAGCCTAAATAATCTGATTTTAATATGTACATATATGTAGGCTATATTTAACATTTAACATTTATTTTCTATTTGGTCTGTTATGAAATCATGCATTGACCCATTTAAGCACAGCTCAGTTTTAAGAAACTTAAAAACATGCATGCTTAGCATTTTGTGAAAAGAAATCATTAAGGCTAAATTGACAGACTCTTAACTGTGAGCTGCCTGTATATTCTCTGATTCTAATATTTACAGATATCTAGGCGATGTAAGCACAGCTCAGTTTTAAGAAATGCTTAAAGCCGAAAGACCATGTTGAATTTTGCTACAATTTATTTCAAAACTGGATTACTCTGGAACAGCTAACTATACACGGGAATGCATTACACCTTTGTGTTCGGTAAGGTCTGCTGTTTATTCTGATATATGGTTTGTCATGTGTTGCGTGAAGAGTGTGTATTCCACCAAGACGAATGGATGTGGAGATTGGCGCAGATAATAATTATTTAATCTCTTGAAGTTATTTTTCTCGCGAACTGTTTATCACAGCAAATAGTAGCTAGCTAGCACCGTTTAAAAGCTGAGAAAGGCTCTTTCATGTGACACATGTGTGATGAGTAGCCTACTTCTCGAGGAGTTCAACAGAGAAGAATGGGTGAATTTGGACGCACTTCATATGCCGAAGTGTAGGCCTAGCTGAAGCGCTGCGCAATGGTAGTTATTATAGGTAACTTCAAATCAGCGCGATTTACCCTTATAGGCTACTGCACATGACAAGATCTGGGCCCAGTTTCCCGATAACGACGGAGACACGCTCTTAAGAGGGTTTTCTACGATTCATCTTACGATCGTTCATTTGTTTTTTCCGACTGTTTCCCGAACATGCTCGTAGCGTGAACGCGCATGCACTGCTCTTAAGAAGCTCTTAAGGGGAGCTGTCCACGTTAATAGTTCTGAAATATCCTCTGATTTGATGGTGATGTCAGGTGACTGCACGTCACAGCTATAAGCCTGCCATTTAAACTTCGGACACATTAATTCACATCAACACGAAAATAGAAACACTTTGACATCTGCATGTAAGCATCCCAAGTAGGTTATATACCACACACGGACATAAATAATTGTAATTATTTAAGATTAAATTGTTGCTCCATGCAATAATTTTTCGCTATGTCACTTAAGATCACGTCTGAAGATAAGAAAGAAGTCGAGTAAGAAAGTGAGAAAATGTGTAGGCTTAGATTTTGATGCTGTAGGCCTACAGACTAAACCACATGTTCCCTTATTTGCTTTTACATCATAGGCCTAATAAAATATATCCCTCACTTAGCAAAGATAATGGCAAACTATTCTGGCAACGTCTCGTTTCATAACTTGATTGCATTTTTGTCCGCTTTTCATCACATTATTATGACCATTAAATGTAGCACGCTAAAATCTGATTCATTACAGGTAAACACAATAAAGAATGGGAACGTAAGTTGGATTATGTATTCTAAGTTGTAATTCCTCTGTATGTCCTGTTGGTGACCTCAGTGAGAAGTAGCCTACTGTTAAGACGCTCTTAGCCGGTAACGAGAACTCTGGAGCACTCGTAGATCTACGAGTGTTTTCTCGACGCTCTTAAGCTACGATGGTTTCGGGAAACAGTCGGCAAATCTTAAGACGTTCGTAAGAGGGACTTTACGACGCTCTTAGGCTTAAGATGCTTTCGGGGAACTGGGCCCTACGAGATGATCCGCAGCACTCGAGTGAGAAATGATTTAACTCTTTGTGTAGTGCATGTGAGCGCTTTCCCCCCCATTTCAACCTGAATATTGGTGGGGACATTTCAGTCGTAATTTGACATTGGTGTGGACACGTCCTTCGGTCCCCACGCAAATCTACGCCCATGTCAATTCTCATTTATTGCTTCACACAGTAATAAAAAAGAAATAAAACAGAAACATACTAAACACACAAACAAACATGCAGTAATTCACAGACAAAGACATGACAAAAATACTGTCCTCCAAAAACTCAAGTTCAGGGTCAGTAGTTGCCAAATGCCAGACGGAAAAAGTGTCTTCAGCCTGGATTTAAAAGCAGTTAGGGTTGTTGTATTTCTAAGGTCCATTGGGAGAGTATTCGAAAGTCTGAATGAAAGAATGATAACTATAACAATAGAGTTATAACTCGGCAGAGGAAACTCCACTCTGCTGGGTGTTGTGGAGTTCTTTGCCTCAGTTTCTCCATTAATACTGTGTAGCAGGACTTCTCGTGGTCATCCCTTACATAACCACTTGCCTCAGCAAAAAATTCATCATCTATCTTTGCCTCAGTTCTCAAAAAAATACACTTTCCCCAATAACTATAAACAGTATTCACATATTTTTCAATGTAATTTTCAATGTGTAAACCTCATCCTTCTTTAGTAAACATATGCAGTTAAACTCAAGGCACCACCATGAACTCAGTGAGCACACCTTTATCATTCCACAAAATTAAGATGTCAATCAGAATTGCTTAATCAATAACTTAGGGGCGTTGATGTGCCAGTATGCTTTAGAGTGTAGAGATTGGGCACCGGAGAAGGACAAGCACAAAAGGAAGAGGAAGGTTAGGGCACAATGTCGAAAGGTCTAGTTTTTTACTAGTTCATCATTATCAGTTATCATGTGTTTAAACACGTGATGGCTATGATGAAGCTGGCAAACATCAGTAGTGGCTGAATTATGATTCCTCTTCATACAACTGAAAGGCACGCGCATAAATATTTTATCCCACACATATCCCCTATGTTCTATGCACACAAAGTCATTTCTCCCAAGGTATTTGGCAAAAGGCAAACATCTTGTTGTGATCCTGATGTAGACCATAGGGCAATCATGATGGTGCATAGTTTCATTTTTCATACATAAATATCACACATCACTCATTTGTATTTTATGCAAAATTACTGCATTTATTTTTTTTCTATCTTTCTCATAGATTTGTCAATCACTATGTGTTTTCTAACTAGAGACAAAACGGTGCACTTCTTATTAATGCGACAGTGCAAGATTTTAAGTAGTGTGACAGTGTGTTCCTGTAATGGAAAACAGTATGCCAAAATAATGTAGATAAAATGCTAATAATTTCAGGGGGGAAAAGACCTTTTGGTAGAATTGCATTACAATAACCCATGCATGTGTAAAGGACAATCACATTGTTGGTACTGTAGGTGGTTCAACCGATGTGTGTGCCATATTTAGAAATGTGTTTGTGGTATTGAGAAAATATTTTTTCATAAAATATGTCAATTAATTGGGGGTTTTGGTGTCAATAACACAATGACAGGATGGTAATGTTCCACCTTACTAAGGTGGCAAATGGGGTGTTATTGTGGCTTGTTAAGTGGCTTGATGGCACCAAGAAATAAAAAGTCAGTATTTGATGCCAGGGAGAGAGCAGAGTGAGATGTTTGTTACAGTTATCAGAGCCACAGTCTCACCATGGTGACCGCACAACAACTTCCACTAAAGTGCCTGGGTTTTGTTACTGAAAAAAGATTTGTTTATGTCTTTAAAATCCTGGCAAGATGAAAGGTTGTCGTCTTTGCCATCACCCACATTTTTTGTGTTACTTTTTCTCTCTCCAGCTCTCTCTGTCTTCAATTGTGTTCATCTCACCAATTGTACCTGGTGTCCTTCTGTCCATTATGAAAAGCTGTAGTGAGTCACGACTGCTGGTTATTTCTTGCCTTTTGAAAAACACAAAGGCTAAAGCAGTAAACAGAAAATCAATGGAATTTGTTCAGCTAATCGCTCAGTACCAGAGAGAATTGCTCTTCATAGAGATCCAAGGACACCATGTGGGAAGTTTGGACCATAAGCAGAGGCATAGTGTTTTATCAGATCTTCCAGCCTATTTATTCCCTCCCCTGTGGACGTGTGGGTTTGTGTGACAGTTGTATTCGGATCATATTTTTCAGATTATTGTATGCAAGGACAATATTTTTCATACCTGAATGATATAGTTTAATGCCAAGCATTTTCTTGTGATGTTTTAATATTATAACTAGAACCCAGAATATGACAACTTCATTGCAGATGTTATTTTAAGGAATTATGAAGCTAGATTTCTCTGAGATGGTGATTGGATACTGTGGATTAGTGCAGTACCATGTGTGGTTGATAGAATTCATTGTCCGGTGAAGTATTTGCATTAGGGCTCCGTTTGAAGAAATACTGTAGCTGAGCTAGAACTTGGCTGTTCATAGTTGTCTAAAATGGTAAAATATTAGAAACTCATCATGATTAGATCATCTCACACTGACATACTCAGTATCTCACTCACAGGGAAACCATCCACAGCATGGGGTGTATTTAGGGAAGCCAGGGAGAGATAGAGTGGCTGTTAATGCTGGCATGTCCGATCTGGCTCAGGAGGCGCCCCATCTCACCTCACTGCTGTCTGCCGTAATGACTCGAGATTGACCATGAAGAAAATCTCCAGTCGTTTGTAGTGGGAGAAGGGAGTTTGACTTTGATGGTGATAGATGTTTTGAGCTGCCACACATTTAGCATGAAGAAACAGTGCAAGGGACTCTCTCTCTCTCTCTTTCTCTCTCTCCATCTCTCTCTCTCTCTCTCTCTCTCTCTCTCTCTCTCTCTCTCTCTCTCTCTCTCTCTCTCTCTCTCTCTCTCCATCTCTCTCTCTCTCTCTCTCTGTGTATATGTGTGTGTGTTTGAGAGAGAGATGAGGGAGGGAGAGATTGGAGAGTGCCTAGGGTAGCGTGTCTGACTCTCAATTGATGTTGGAGTGCCACGCAGGGCTGTTCTCTGAAGAAGCCCCAAGAATATTTTTGGGGCCTCAAAAGAAACTTCTAGCTGTCTTCCCCTGGCTCTAGCAATAGGCCCTAAAGTATGAACTTTCTCCACAACATACACTTCACTTCATCAGTGTTCACACTGATTCCTGCACAGTACTCACTGCATTCCTCATTGGATCTTGGGATCATGGTTCCATGTGTTTATGGCCACACCGTATATATTTCATGATACCATTTTTTAATTGATCCCATCAGACATTTCAGCCCATGTACCATGTTTGCTGTTCATCTCTGAATGAATTTAAATGAATGTTAAAACTTGTCTTGCCTTCCTTGGATGGTGACTGGGATGTGTTATTTTCATTTGAGAGCTTTGTTTTATTGTGATGTCTACTTGTCAGATCTGTCAACACATATGCACACACACACACACACACACACACACACACACACACACACACACACATCTACACCTGTCACAGGCACCCTCTCAGCCTTCTCCTGCTCCTGTATTAAATGCTGGCAGTGCTGTCTGTCAAGACTCCCTTTGTCAAATTACTGAGTGCATTAGGTTCGATCCGCTCCACTGGTGAGGGGCTGTGGCTGGGCCCCTAATGAGGCTGTGACTCGCTGGGCTTCTCCAGCAGCAGGAACTGGAGGGAGACGAGGGAAGTGTGGGGTGTGTGGGGTCCAGAGACAAGGGAAGTGTGGGGTGTGTGGGGTCCAGAGACAAGGGAAGTGTGGGGTGTGTGGGGTCCAGAGGAACTGGAGGGAGACGAGGGAAGTGTGGGGTGTGTGAGGTCCAGAGGAACTGGAGGGAGACGAGGGAAGTGTGGGGTGTGTAGGGTCTAGAGACAAGGGAAGTGTGGGGTGTGTGGGGTCCAGAGGAACTGGAGGGAGACTAGGGAAGTGTGGGGTGTGTGAGGTCCAGAGAGCAGAGCGGAGGGCACACATGAAAGCTAGAGACGGCGCAAACACAAGGAATGCTGCAGTGTAGAATTGTACAGAAATTACAAACTTGGTGAAGAATCCATGAAATATAGGGGTTATTATTGCAAACTGTGTCGCATTAAATATACACATTGTGAGAGATTAATTTTTGAACAGAGAACTTTGTGATTGCAGAAGTGTTCAGCTCACTCACTAATGGATGACCATGGAGACACAATGTACAATGTCTTGAGAGGAAATATACATCAAACTAATTTAATTCTGTTTCGGTCACTGTGTTGAATGGGAAAAGTAGATGGACCCATGGGAGAAATAAGGAAGAAATGAACTTTCTAATCACCCACCACTGCCACCTCACAGACCACTGAGCCGGGAACGCAGAGTTGAATAAGTCTGCTTAATTTTAATACAAATCCTGTAGCTTGGGAGCTTGAGTGAAGTCTCATGTGACAACTGCACACGAGGCTGGACCTTAAGCATGTTGTCTCATAGAAACTTTGGACAGATTGGGTAGGCAGGCCTACTGCCTGTTCAGACTGTTCTGGCTCAGGAGGCGCCCCATCTCACCTCACTGCTGTCTGCCGTAATGACTCGAGATTGACCATGAAGAAAATCTCCAGTCGTTTGTAGTGGGAGAAGGGAGTTTGACTTTGATGGTGATAGATGTTTTGAGCTGCCACACATTTAGCATGAAGAAACAGTGCAAGGGACTCTCTCTCTCTCTCTCTCTTTCTCTCTCTCCATCTCTTTCTCTCTCTCTCTCCATCTCTCTCTCTCTCTGTCTCTCTCTCTCTCCATCTCTCTCTCTCTCTCTCTCTCTGTGTATATGTGTGTGTGTTTGAGAGAGAGATGAGGGAGGGAGAGATTGGAGAGTGCCTAGGGTAGCGTGTCTGACTCTCAATTGATGTTGGAGTCCAGAGACAAGGGAAGTGTGGGGTGTGTGGGGTCCAGAGGAACTGGAGGGAGACGAGGGAAGTGTGGGGTGTGTGAGGTCCAGATTGGGTAGGCAGGCCTACTGCCTGTTCAGACTGTTATCAATGTTAGATGTTGCCTGAATTACAGTAAATAGAGGAGGAGTTTTCTTAAAAGAGTACCTCAACCCATGCTTGTGGGCAATTGCCCAATTGATAATTAACTGTATATTCAGTTACATTATGGTTCAGCCAATCTGACTTTGATTTGATTCGATTTCAATCAGTTTTCAATTGGGTATCGTTTGTTTTTTTCCGCAGCCTCAGCTCAGTTCAGTGACATAAATCTGACACGTTTGCTAGTTTATCTTGCAAAGGTAAGAATGCTATCAAACAGCTAATAATGTCATGTCTGCAAAACTGTCTTGTTTCCATCAACTGGCTTGAGCAAATAAATTTCACCTGTTTCTTTAAAAGATGGTGGTACCCCTATACCCCTACCATATCATGATTTTAGTAAACGGTAGAATAAGTGGGCTAGAGGTAATAAACCAGAAACAAAATACCTGTCTCCTTGACAACATGCCCAAGCAACATGGAGACAACATGCCCAAGCAATATGGAGACAACAGTGGAGGAACTACAATCAATATGGAGGAATCAGTGGAGGAACTACAATCAATATGGAGGAATCAGTGGAGGAACTACAATCCATTGGCATCAGTGGAGGAACTACAATCAATATGGAGGAATCAGTGGAGGAACTACAATCAATATGGAGGCATCAGTGGAGGAACTACAATCAATTGGCATCAGTGGAGGAACTACAATCAATATGGAGGAATCAGTGGAGGAACTACAATCAATATGGAGGAATCAGTGGAGGAACTACAATCAATTGGCCTGGTTGTAATTTAGGAAAACATGCAAAGAACATCTCAAGAGAGCTACTGTATTTGTAAACAGCTGGACAGTGTTTTATGCAAATGAAAATAAAAGGCATGCATTAACCGCACCCGTGTATTACCACAGTGCCCAATAGCCCAATGAATCACAATCAGATTGTACTTTGATCATAAAGAATAATGAAGGAAATAAATGGATCCCCATGTATAGTTTGCCCCTCTGTGGTAACCTCATAGCTGAAGAAATTTAGCAAAATTAATATATAACCCTTAGTCGGGAACTTACGGTATACACTTTTTTTGCTAATTAGGGAAAGTTTTTATTTTTTATTTTGCTGTTTTGCTGACCATCAAATCGTTTTGATATGATACTTCAACGTGCAAATAAAAATAGGTTGAGGGAAGCATGACTATTGTCTTATTCTGTTCATGATAACACAACAATAACACGACATGTTAAGCTTAAAAAGCACTCATTGGAGGGGGACTAGTTTTACTATGCCCATCATTAAAAGTTCTATAGAAACAGAAAGTGAAACTGAAACCTAGACTATAGAAACTGTTGAAATTGATACATTCTTTAGTGTTTTGACAGTGTTTTATTGAGGTGTACAGATACATACCGGTATGTATCTCTGTAGGGATGTAGGGATAACATTTACAATGTAACATTAACGAGTGGTTTAGCTTGACATGCATACTTGCCCCATGGGATTTCATGACAGTTATAACATTGTACGCTGCTATACCAGTACTGCAAACATATCAATACTGCTTGACCCTAACGTAACACTGGCCTGAATTTAATAGCTTTTGTCCCTACTAAAAATTTGGATCTAAAAACATCAAAATGGGGCCTAGGTTGAAAGATCCCAAATCCTTCAAATTATGGCCCTTTGTGTTTTCACTTTAGAATATGTTGTATTTGTACTAATTATAGGTAATAATGTAAAATATATTTATATGTGTCAGAATAATGTAATTATTATCTTTGTAGGAGGTAAACACGTATGGGAACCCTGAAGTTAGTGGTTTGCGGTTCTGGACCACTGGACTACTAGACCCCTCTCTTTTAATCAGTTTATTCAGAGCTCAGAGCTTCTGGCTTTTCTCCATCTGTCATTCTTGTTTACACTCTTTCCTGCCATGATACTCCATCCTGTTTTCCTCTCCCTCCTCGTCCTTTTCACATTTCACCCTCTATTGTTCTGCTTTTAAAAGCAACAATTCACACATGCTGTACCTCAGCTGTCCGTCAATGCCCAGCATGCTACTATTATTATCATCAGTATTGATTTCATTCCATAGTTTTGTTGCCTGTTGTCAAAACCAGCTTTCTTCACACAAGATCATTGATCTGCTTCTTTGCCCATACGGGTCCAGACCAATCAGAGTGAGAGGCGATTATGCTTCCTTTCTGTGGCGACTTTCGCCCCTTTCTCTGGGCTTTGTTTGTCCAAATAATGGTGCTGTAAGAGGCTGAAATAGGAATAAGCTTAACAAGACATGTTGCCAGCAGAACTCAAAACAACTCTTACCAGCAGACTTGGATGTGGTTTGAAAGCACAGTGATTGTTCAATTATCATTTTTTTTGCCATGATTGTTGTTAGAGAGTCTTCTCCCACTATGAAGACTACATTGAAAAGGACTTTGGCAGTTAGGGCTAGCAAGTGGATGAAAGTCTATTTTACTCTTGTTTGTTAGTTTGGGAACTTGTACTGGACTTTTAGTCTGTGGTTTTTTTTTTGACAAGCTCATTGATCTTGAGGATTTTTTCTGCTTGGGGAGAGTTTAAATTAAGAGTTGAAATTACAAGAAGGCATCGTTTGGACAAACCTATAGTACCTCCAAAGCACAGCAAGATTTCTTCCTTTGTATAAATGCACGGAGCCAAACTCTGCTTATTTCAAAATAGCATACAAGAACATTAAACTGACCTTACCCTCTTCTCTTTGCACTTGTTAAAACCGTAATTGGCTGGACTTGTTGATGTTCATGAACAGAACAAAGATGGCTTTATTAGTCCTGGTTTTGTTTCCTACCTCGGTCTGCACTAGTGAAGCGAATTATGTGTGAAATGAGGTCCAATGAAGAACAAGAGGAGCGCTAAACTCATTCTGTTTGCCTCTTGATGACTCTCCCAACTACTTTGTTCAGTTGCACAGACTCTCCACCTCACCACACCGCGTATTTATGATGTAATTAATTTGCCCAAAATGGGACAATAGACTAATTTAGATATGGGTTTAATTTATTTTTGTTGTTGTTTAAATTTAGTGTAGATATATGTGTGTAGAGTAGATAATATTGCTATTGTGAATCATTTTGGAGACAAACAGTAGTCCCTCTTCTTTAACTTCTGCTTCTTTGTTAGTTTCCCTGTTTTTGCTGGCTTTCTACAGCTTCCCACCTCCTATCCCCTCCTCTCCCACCAGAGAATTAGACTTCGCCTCGGCAGCCCACAGCCTGCTAAGCCCCTCGTTACAGTCTGAGCAGACCTGGACCCTCGCTCTGATAGATCCATCAACCACAACCATGGCAAGCATACTAGAGGGATATTCCCAAGGGATTACGGTTTTCAGTGTTAGCCTGTGCCCAGCTAAGACATGTGTCCATTTTCAAGCTATTGCTGAGGTGACAAGAAAGATAAAGCGCTAAAGAGAAGCTAAATGTCTTTTAAAAAGGAAGTCCCCAGAGCCACTCTTGCTTTGTCTCTTCTTCATTCCTGATGTATTGACAAACTTGGTGGAATTGGATGGAATTAACTTGGAGTAAATCTACAGTACAGTGGAAGTAATCTGATAGTAATGGTAAGAAATGGAAGCATAGAATGACAGCATTTAAAATGTGTCACCTATTACAAAAAAATGCTTTTCTTTTTCAAATTTCAGCCTAGTATTTTCATGTGGCTAGAAGGGCCAATATTTTTCAAAATGATATGAAGAATCACAAAATACCTTTGAAAAACTAGAAGAGTAAAAAGTCCTGATTTTATTTTTCATCATTACACACATCCGATGAGGTACGGACTCACTCACAGTGTCACACACTTGTGACATACATTTGCTACAGTATGTGGTCGTAAATGTCTTTTTTTATGACATTTGTTGGATTTTGCACCTGTGTCTGTTCTTGACATACATTGTATTTATGATATTTGTTCTGTAATCTTGGTCAGGTAGTGTATTTAAGAACACAAGGCAATATTGATAGACATTTTGTGTATAACTGACTAAAATGTATATTGATGTGTGAATTGATAGGCTACATGTGGACACCATTGTTCTGTCTGTCACTGACATTTTGTTATGGCTGCACTCAACACTCCTATTCAAATCAGTGAAAGTGCTCACTAGCACTCAAAGCCTACATAGCAGCACACCTGAGTAAGAACACAGGTAACGCACATCCCAATGCAACTGGGATTTTTTTTTGCTATTTGGCTGTCTTTTCCCTCAGAAATGTCTACTGACCATTCTTCCCTTCCCCATTGTCCTGGTTCCTGGGGTGCTATCAAACGCTACGTCTAGCCAGGTCTGTTCAGTGCTGTTCGGCTAGGCCATCATGAGACAAAGGAACTCAAACAGGACAGCTCGCCACTCTGAACAATGGCCAGGCGGAGCCCCGCGGTGTGCTTCAGCAGCCCTGCCACCACGCGCTCTCTCTGCGATAGCCAAGATAATGACAGGGCCCACGCAAACAGCCATTTGTTATGAAATGCAACCAGGACAATGGGCGAGACGGAGCAGGAGACCTTTCTGTCCATTCCTCTTGTTGAAAAGCTTACTCTGTCCCCCAGCAGTGATGGAAGAAAGAAAGAAAAAAACAAACAAATATATGTGATGTTTTTTCAAGACCTGCTTTGTTTCCCAAAAATAACATTGCCACGGTCCCACTGACTGGCATTTGGCACAGGGCAACACAGCCCAATCTGCCAGGCCCTTACTCAGAGCTCAGGTCCACACTCTTTGGAGGCAACAATGAAAAATGACCCCAAGCAGATATCTGTTTTATTTGGCCAGGCTTTTATTTATTTATTTATTTATTTATTTATTTATCTATCTATCTATTCATCTTCTCCAAGTGCCACTATAAAGGCGAGGCTACTTTTAATGTGCAGCCTCTGAGCAAACAAATTCATGGCTGTTATCGTCAAAGGTAATAATGGCAAGAAAAATCGAAGTGTTCTGCCTGGTCCATTATTGGAGAATTCAGCGGAATATTGGTTTGAAAGATTCCAGGCCAGGCACTGGTCCATCCATCAACAGGCTGGTGTGCTTCTGGAAATAGCTTCACGGGAGGACAAAAATCCTGGCATTAAAAAAAAAAACCAAGAGCTCTCCGTCCTCATCACATCACATGAGGACATCCACCCCCCACACACACACACACACACACACACACACACACACACTCCCTCCTTTACTCCCCCCATCCTCCTCTCTCCAGCGGCACACGAGGAAAGCACTAGCTTTTGGAATCCTGATTGCCTGCCAGTCATCAGATAAGATGGATTTCCAATTCAGGGAGCGAGAGCCTGGCCTGATGGAAAGGGAGGGCTACAATGCACAAGGCAGATAGACCTGGAGCTGGTGCTGGGTGAAACCACTGAGACCACTCCAGTGCTCAGACTGAGCCTTTGTTTGGCCGGAGTGGAGAGGGTTAGGGTTCAACTTCGATTGTAGAAGATATTTCTAAGGAAAGTTGTTGTAGAATGTGTTTGTGTTTGAAGAGATGGCTCGGTTTAAGTCATGAACGTGTTGTGTGTGTGTCTGTGTGTGTGTGTGTGCGTATTGGAATGTGTTGTGTATCTTGTGTGTCAGAGCCTTCATCTGCATATAGTGATCAGTATTTCTTTGTGGTTGAATTTGGTATCTGAAAGGGACTTAGATTATTAAAGATAAAACAGATTTGAGTTGAAATCTTTCTCAAAGGGCTTTTATTAATTTATCAGAGCTCAAGTTGCAGTCTTTTTTTGAACCCCCAGTCCAATTATTTTTCTTTAGTAGGTCTTTCAAGACTTGAGTGTGTGAGTGCAAGTGTGAGTGTCTGTATTTCTTCTAGTTCCTCTCGGATTGGGGAAAGACACCGTGGATTAACAATCAACACTTCAGAGTCCAATTTTAGCTCTGTTCTGCACTGTAATAATCATTCTACTCTCACATTGCACCTTTGCTTTGATGAACCATGTCAAACAAAAACAGTCCATTGCTAAAGCTGATGTGCACATGCAGAATCACATGTGAATAAAGTTACGCCTAAAACCACACACACACACACACACACACACACACACACACACACACACACAGACGCACGCACACACACACACCAGCTTAAGGTGGTCATCTCTCCATCACAGCCTTGTCCTTCACGCTGTAGGCCAAGTGGATCGGTTATGGTCCCAGTTGCGACAAGAGCTATATTGATTTTTACTGTACTCCGGTTCTCAGTGTATGTCATGAAACTGAGCTTGTGTGTGTGTGTGTGTGTGTGTGTGTGTGTGTGTGTGTGTGTTTGCATGTGTGTGTTTGCATGTGTGTGTGTGTTCGCGTGTGTGTGTGTGCATGAGCAAGCGAGCGAGAGGGAGAAAATGTGTCCAATCTAACCTTGTGCTGCTGCCTCAAGGTTTCACGTCAATATCTTCTGTCTGACAGAGCTTGCTGAAGAAGTGGAAAGAACTCAGCAACAGCAACAACAAGAAACACAGTGTCTTAGCCGTAATTATGGGTAGTACCTTTGTACTCCGTACCCTGCAATTACACCAGACCCCATTTTTTAAAAGAATGAATAGCTTAAATTCTAGCAGCTCTAGAACATGAGGAATGTTCCGTTGTTTAGCTCTAGTCAAGCTCTAGTGATGTTCTAATCTGGCAGAAGCTTGGAGTGGCTAGTGCAGCTGGCATCTCCTCTCTGTGTTCCTCTGCCTCCTCTCCGTCCCCAGCGCTGACATGCAGAGGAGTTTGGGGTGTTAACTTCCGCCCACACAATGACTGAAATTAGGGAGTGTGACCTTTGCAGGCCCCTGATGGTAGTGGGAACAGCGGGCCCGCCCCTCTCGTCTGCTCCTCCGTGAGTGGGTGGGAGGTGGAACAGGAGCGAGCTCGGGCTCCCGTGAGCATTAGCCCTGCGGCAGAAAGGTCAGAGAGGCGGTGACGAGCACGGCCCATTCCCTCGTCCCTTAACCTTTCAGGGGCTGAGCACGTCACCATGACACGCACCGTTGTGCTCAGGAGCTTAGCTTCTGTTTTTTTTTTATCCTGCACACACTTTTTGCAAACACCTGTGCCATCTCAACATTTGAATAGACCTGCATCACATCCTTAGCTGGGATTTGTTATTGGTCATGAAGCTAGATCAGAAGCCATGGTTAACAATCATCTGGCTTGCTATTATGCATGATTGGGATGATTGTTGCAGCTGTTTTTTGTTTGTGTAGGTGTGTGTGTTTGCTAGAAATTAGCTACTTTTGAAATGAGAAATTATGAAGAGTTTGAAACCTTTCAGCCTTGACAAAAAAAAACACTCTTTTAGATCCATGCTGGAAAAAATGAGCAACAGATGTTTTGCGTTGTATGTTGAATGCTAAAATTGTATGTTGAATGCTGATTGTATGTTCAGTGTTGAAGATGTTCTGTAGAATTAAAATCCCCACTCCCACCTCAAACACATTTAAGAAAGAGTCACACCCTACGGCAAAAGAGCTCTCCCAAAGAAGCTCAGCAAAGAAATGGAATGAAATTCAAAATGATTTTGATTATTTGATTATTTTTTAACATTTTCTTCGAACACCAACACAAGGAGAGCATTATTGGAAGCATAGATCTTCTGCTATGCCATGTCATTACTCATCACGAACTGTGGGCTCTGAGACGTCAATCTACTGTCTGCAGTTTCACATTTCTTCCCTTTTGTGACCTACGCATCTGATAGTACGAGAAAAAAATGTCTGCACGTCTTATTGCAGCAGTCAACAGATCCATCAGTCAGTGTCTGATGTGCATATCTGCCGGTTCTGAACAAAAATGTATGGATGTAAATTTGGAATGACATGGTCATACAAGGAATGTAAACACTGAAGCACTGTCGACCCAGTCTGCATTGTACATTACCTGTGATCAAAATTAGGCAAAATCAGACAAGCTTTTTCTGATGACTTTGCATACTTAAATGAGCTGCCCAGGGATGCAAAAAGAATTTCAGCACAAACTGACAAATAAAGTTGTATCGTATCGTATCGTATGCCTTACAACATAGAGAGGTTCTGGCCCCAGTCGTGGCGCAACTGGCTGGGGCACCTGCACCGTACGCCGGCGACCTGGGTTCGATTCCCGCCCCGTGGTCCTTTCCGGATCCCACCCTGACTCTCTCTCCCACTCACTTCCTGTGATTCTACACTATCCTGTCAATTAAAGGCATAAAAAGCCCCAAAAATATACTTAAAAAAAGAAAAAATAGTTCTGATATTCTGTTCTGTTTTTGGCTCCCCCATATTGGTGTTTTTTTACAACTGAATACCATTCTTCACTCATTCATACAATATACAAGGCATTTCACACTTTTATCCCCCACTGATCTGAATTGGGGTAGAAGAAAACCTTGAAGTTAATTCTGTGTTCACTCTTGAAATTCAGAACTCTTAAAATCTGAGCTCTGAAGCAGACTGCCCCGGCTGCACCCACACAGGGAAAAAGCACACCCTCTACAGCCTCATCGTCTATCTTTGCAATTCAGAACATCAATGTGTCTTACCTGAAGTTCAAATATTCATGCTGAATGTGTAACGAATGCTATAGCTGAGTCTCACATTGGATCATGACCAAATTTGGTGTTTGGTTCTCTCATTCACAGAATTTGTTGGTGAACCATGGCTGAAGAGGATCACTCCAGCTAGTTGACCCGCCAGCAAAACCTGCCATCACACACACTTCCTCATCCGTGCACTGGAGGCATAGAGGGGCTTTTCCACATTAACGCCTTCGGTTATTATTATTATTATTATTATTTTTTTTTTTTTTCATTTTTATTAAATCATATTATATTAATTTTATGAAGTTGCACTAAAGCAGGCTACATTCAGAAGGCTTTAAGGAAATATTCAATATGTGAGAGTGGGTAGTAAGTGGATTTTTAAGTGAGAGACTTGGGTTTGTTTTTATAAAATTATATTTACTCAGGAAGTCCTGGAATTGATTTATCAGGATCATATGTATGCATCGCTTTGTATTAAACCATATCCTCTCATGCAATACCTACACATGCCTGTTTATGTCATCATATCATTTTTACCCAGAACTCCAGAATGCATTGGTGGACAAATGTATGATTCAGCATTTAAAGACAGACTGGTATGTGTTATAAAGATGCATATGAAACCCATACACATACAGTAGATAATTTATTTGAACATTACATCATTAGTATTGTTCGGTGGTAGACATTCCTGTTGCTCTTATATAAGCCCTGATCAGTGGAATATCTTAGCAACCATCTGAGAGGTATGTGCATTAGAGCAGAGCCGTCTCATATTGTATTCAAAAATAGTATATCATGCACTCAGGTGCCATGAAAGCTCCACACACGTAGGGAAAACTGAAGAGCTCTTTTTATGCCCTGACCTGGCCTCTGCTAACCCAGTAGAGACTCCTTTATCATGACTATAGAGGGCTGTTGATTTAAACTTGCCACACTCATCATATTTGGAAAATAGCTTTGACATTTTCTGGAGAAGCTGCAGTGCATCAATTTATTCTTGTCTAGTGTGTGAAAAAGCTGAGTGCAAGCCTGAGGGATCCTGTGACTGCAGGGGGACGTGGGGTTTAAATGCAGTGGCCAGAAGAATATGCACGCCATTAAGCTAAATACAAATTTACACCTTTAAGTGACTGCTTATGGAAATGGAATTAAACTAAAATGTCCTAGCTGTTTTATATTTGAGATAATATTGGTCTTAAACTTAAAGATATATTTAGAGCAGGCTATTAGCAATATAATGGTTACCAGGGAAACAAGAACAAATTAAATATTTGTTATTGAAGTAGATGCGACCAGTAAAGTTTTGCTGTTTAAAGTGAGGAAACGCTTGCAGGGAATTTATAATCTAAACTAGATAAATCAGCTAGCTTAATAGATAGATGAGGTATAGCCTATTTGATTCATGAAATTAATTCTTGAATTGATCTTCAATTGCTTAATGCTCCCTCTTCAAACAAAAAAGTGTACAGATCTCATATATTTAGAAAGACAGTATATATCAACACCCTAAAATTGTTCAAATAGCAACAAGAGGTTGCAACAATTTTGCTGTATCAAGTATTTGTATGAAGTTCAAGTAAGCTTAGTTTTGTTGCAACATTAGGTAAAAAAATAAAAGCACACACACACCTCAGACCCCTTCTCCAAGCAGACACATGAAAACCCCAGAAGGCAACAGAGACAGCCGTATGATTGATCTTGCTGTATCTAACTGCACCCACTTCCACTCAGTTGGTTACCTTTCTGACGCGGTGGGGGCACGGCAGAGTGGGCCAGGCAATTACAGGCCGACAGCACCAAAGACACAACCCTCAATTATGTAGGCCAGCCTATACAGTAGCTCCTGGCCGTAGCAGCGCACTGGGCCTTGTCAGGGCGGCAGGCCGGCCTGTCAGCAGGGCCTGCTCCACTGTCAGGCCTAATAAGCCTCTCAATGAGAGTGCACGCTGCCGCCGACTGCAGCGTGACCTCGCTGGGGAGGCTGAGACGGGGGACGGAGGGTGGTGGTGCAGCTGGTGGGATTTGGGCATTGGGGTGGGAGGCTGCTGTCGGGGTGGGGGATTTGTTTACTCGAGGGTGGGCAGAGGGGTTGGGCTTGTAGGTGTGTGTGTGTGTGTCACAAACGAGACAGAACTGGCATGAAATAATAACAGCTCAGCTCGGGATGGCTCACCAAGTCCTCTAACACAAGATGAGAGCTGTGGCATAAAGAAAAGTCGTACTTTGTCCCTTCGGTGTCTGTAACAAAGAGGACGAAACAACCCCAAGCGTCTTGAGCGCGTGGACATCATAGCGTGTAGCCACGGGATATTTACTGCTCCTTCCTGTGCAGTCAGAAGCTGGTGGAGACGGGCACAGCCCCCAGAGCCGCAGAGGGGGAGATGACAGGCAGTTGGTGAGGAGGAAGGGCAGAGGTTAACGCAATAAATGTTCCATCGCAGGGAAATGAGAGCTGACAGGGCTGGTAATACAAGGAGCACATTAGCTGGAGGCAGCTCCACTGCTGGGAGTCCCAAGTGTGAGGCTGCTCCAAGCCGCCCATCATCTCACTGGCTCCATACCACAAGCACACACACACACACACACAAGCACACACACACCCACACAAACACGCACACACGCACACACACACACAAACACACACAAGCACACACAGACACACAAACACAAACACGCACACACACACACACACACACACACACACACAAACACACACACATACACACACACACACACAAGCACACACACACACACACAAACACGCACACACACACACAAACACGCACACATACACACACACGCACACACACACAAAGGGAGAGAGAGAGAGAGATGTTCACTTTCACACTAACAACACACTCGATAATGTAGATGTTTGCATCAGTCCTCAGTTCCTTGTAGAGGTGTATATAGTGGATAGAGTCTGCCTGTCTGTCAGGCAGGTGGAAGTTAAGGCAAAGCACCTTCTAAGCGCTGTTTATGGAACCATGCAGTTAGAGGGAAACATTGTGGACAAGTGATGCATTTGTTGATTCGACAGTGTTTGTCAGTTCAGAAAAGCCAGGCTTCTAAGTCATAGAAGAGCACTGCATTTTTGCCATACAGTATGTCATAAAATAATGTTGGTGTCTTATGTCATATTCACAAATCTCAAAATAAGATAAGAAATTACATTGACATTAATCTATCACACATGTCCATTCAAAAAACTCTGAACATGAATGCATGCCCTATAGAGTGACCACTGTGTCCAAACATGCACCCCTCATTAGTTACACTGGCACAGAGACTGCTGATGCTCTAACAGAAACATCAGGAGGCGTCCACGTCCATGTGGTGCTTTCTGTTTATCACACCTGCTCCGAGGTGTCCCGCTACAACGGGGGTCTGCCCACGGCACTGATATATATACACGTCAACACGGCGGGCTTATTAGCCTCCCGCGCTGTGGACGAGCACGCGCCTAATTAAAGGGCCTGGCGCCAGCGCACGTCTCCATGGCGCTTTTTTATTGCTTTCATCTTTCATACCCTTTCCATCAGCAACACACACACACACACACACACACACAGCCAGTTCACACATGAGTTCACACATGCAGAAGGTATCTGAGTAAATGCCATGTGCCATATTAAAAGATGAGAAGAGTGGGTTAGGGATGTCCCCTAGTCAATATTTGTCTGATAAGCTGGATGACCCCCCACCCCAGCCACCACACACACAGTTCTATTGTGCAGTAAGTGGAACAGTCTATGTGATAACTGGCACAAGGAAACATGCTCGCCTAATCTCCTCAAGTGAGTGCCATGCTGCTCTGAAATCACAGAATTACAAACGCACAGTCGAATTATGGCCCAAGTATTCTTGATGCTTTCTGCTGTCATTTTCATAACCACAAATGTTTTTAAGACCAAACATCATGACTTTTTTATTAATGCAAATCAGGACAGCATTGAGTATTTATGGATTAACTATGCTAAATTTATACAAAGCTGAGCATTTTTATTTCCCATTATTGCTATATTTTGAAGGCTCCTCTTTAACTTAGTGTCAGGAAATATACTACACAAGTCATAAAATACTTTTTTTATGCATTGAAGTATTTTTCTCTGTATGTTGGCAGCTGGTTGTTGATTGCCTCTGCTGTTGATTGACAGGTCTCAATCAGAGACTTCTTACCTCAAGTCTCTTTAAATGGAAACCTGGTGTTCTTGAGAGCAGCTCTGATGCCGCGTTGCATCTTAATATAAAAGAAATGCCCCCGAATAGGTTTGCACGGAGGTTTCTACGGCAACCAGCACCTGAACAGTTGACAAGAGGAGGCTTTGAGGTATCGGGTTAGAAAATGACATCCTTGCATTCCGGCGTGTCCACACAGATCCTGTGTCGTACCCAATTACTGCCGAAGCCGCTGCACTTGCAGCACGCTCCATTCAGGCTGTGAAAGCCTCCTTTCAAATGACAAAATGTCTCCTGCCACAGACATATCAAGGGAGGTGCAATTTGCAAACTCTGATTTCCGCCCGGTTTCTTGGATGCATATGTATTCCGTGCGTGCTCTCTGGCAATTAGGCTGTTCCTATTGCAGTGTAAACAGGGAGCTATCTCCATGAGACGAAGCTGTGTGGCAGGAATCGACAACCATCTATACAGCTCAACTCTTCTATTACTCAAAAGTTTAAGGTGGTTGGTTCAATGCTAAAAACAACATTAAAAATCAGCACCACTACAAGTTATAACCTTCCACATTTCCAGAAGACAACTTTCATTGTTGCATCACCTTTTATAACACCGGCTTACTTGATGCTAGCAACAGACTTAATTTTGGATGTGTGCATGTTTTTAGTATTTCAGCTTAAATTATGATAATAATATTTAATTTAATTTAATTTAATAGTGTTTAGTTTTCAAGTAGTATAGATAGAAGATGAAATCGTGTATGTGCATTTTGAGTACAATGCTGAAAACATTTTCATCTTGACACAAACACGTTCCCACTGCACTCCATTTCTCCATGAAATACTACAATTTCGTTTCATGCACTAGAGGTGAGTAGTCTTGTGGCCTGGTGTAGGCAGCATGTCTGACCCAGAGGTTTTGTGTCTCTTTCAGTTGTCTAAGCCGATCTGAACCGCCTTCAGCCCCAGTGGTCTGTGGAAAGCTGGGCCCCCAACAATGAGTGGCTAATTAAGGCATGCCACTCCCTGACAAGACCAATTCTGGTGCTGCCACATTGGACTTACAGCACCCGGTGACTCGCGGGATAATTTACTCCCTGCCCATTCCCACAGTAATTCCTAGTGGAACCTGGGCTCCTCTAATTGAATTAGATCTTGTGTAGTGCAGCCCTGTATACTATACTGTTACCAGCTAAACTTAATTTGCAGACAACTACCACAGTTCAAAGTGGCAAGACTGTGTTTAAAATATCAGCGGTATGCAAGCTTAATTTGACATTAAAACCCGCTGAAGAGAAATGGATTAGTGTTTATTGATTGCAGTCCAAAACCTTTGTACAGATCAAGTTATTTTCTTGTAATGTTGTAGTCAGAGAGAGGGTAAGGCTTGATATTTTGTTGCTCTTGTGCTAGACATGTGGGCTCACACCCTGGAGGTTAAAGTGTTGGCAAGTACATCAGCACCAGAATAATCTTTGGGCACACAGCTCGTCGAGACACTCACCGAAGTTTAACACTATCTAAATGTTAATACAGAGAGGCACATTAAGTTGAGAATGAGCCATAAAGTAAAAGGGCAGGGCTCACTCATGCCTCTCATCCGTAAGCACAGGGGAGGCGTGCCTCTGCTCTGCTCTTAAAGGCAGTCGAATAACTCAGCCTCCCACTCGCCGTTGGCCTCATCTCAAGTGGCGTGGTTTTATCTCCTCTGGAACTTTGTTTCATCCGACGGGAAACATGGCTGTGCAGTGCAGAGAACGTCAACCAAAAAACAGCCACCTCACCTTGTCTCCCATCTTGGCTGAATCGATGTCCTTGCAATCGCTCTACCTCATGAGCCCCCCAACATCCTCCACAGGGGCGTAGCACAAGATCCTGCATAGGCAGTCCTGATGGGCCCCCATGTTCCTCAACCCAGGTAAAATAAAATATATTCCAGACTTTTCAAGGGCCCTCTCTCCCCGTGGGCCCCTATAATCAATAGTGGTTTTACCCCCAGTCCGACACCCCTGAAATCCCAACAATGAAAGGTTTGGCAAATAGGAAAAATGTTATAATTCAATCCACAGTAGACTATTGCCTTGTAATAAGTGCATTTGGTGCTTTTCCCATTGACATTGCAATGTCCAGAAATGATTATCTGTGGTAGGAGATCCCCAGACAGTGCTTCTGATGACAGAAATGAACTGACACACCTATGGCACTGTGGTGATTTAATATCCTGCAGATTCTCTAAGGTCAGGATGTGTCCAATGAAGACATTGGAGTGTGAATAGTGGGGGAAAACAAGGCATTGGTGTTAAATGAGGTAGAATGACTTGGCGTGGTGTTGATAGGCCTTTTGACAGCCTTTGAATTTGTCCAGTAAGCCACATTAGAAATGGGTAATTCACCATGCTGACAGTTTAAAGAGCGTAAGAGGTTAACATCTGTTCAAGGATATAGATTGGACATGTTCAGATAGACTGATGGAATGCCTTAACATAGATAGATTGCCATTATCTAATTTCGATCTTTGTCTGTCTGGCCATAATGGTAACCAACCTTGGATTAGCACAGACCATGTTTTGAATTCCACCACTTCCTGGAATCCATTCAGGCAGCCTTCCTTTCACATCTTCTATTCTATACAAAATATTGTTGTATATAAGGTAATGTTTGTAGGAGTTGTGAGAATTTTGCAAGCCCCTGACATGCAATCGTCTATGGCCTGAGTCTCAATAAGATCCTCTCTGAGTCTCATGGAGATGCTCTCTGGGCTGAGTCTCATGGAGATGCTCTCTGGCCTGAGTAAGATGCTCTCTGGGCTGAATGTCATCCATGTTTAGGTGATCCATGCCATTTGCATGGTCACCTGCAGGTTCAGTAGTCTGAAGATTGTCTCCAGCCAGGCTGTCCTCCATGTTTAGGTCATCCCTATTTTGTCTCCAGCCTCTCTGGAGAACCCAGCGTGGCTTGCACCTCTCTCAGAAAGCCCTCAGAGCAGACGCCATTCTTTCCCGGAGGCCTCCTGGAGCGCCATCACTCCTTGCCATCACTGTCCCACCAGCTTGACATGTCTGAGGGTTTCTCTTGTTCACCACTTGATTTCCTTGCTTTTTCAGTTTTTTCTGTCTTTAACTCAATTTTGGCTCTACGGCCAAATTTAAGATCCTGTAATTCTTGGTCCTCTGTCATGTTCTCTGTTGTGTTCATCTCGAGTTCATCTCTTCCACCCAGATTTCACTTGCTTTTTCAGTTTTCTGTCTTTCACAGACTCAATTTTGGCTACGGCCAAATTTCGACAGATCCTGTAATTCTTGGTCCTCTGTCATGTTCTCTGTTGTCTGATCCGGTTTTTGATGGTGGTGAAGAAGCACCTACGCTCTGCTCTTACCTCTACTCTCACCTCCATCTTCAGCCAGTTGAATTCTAAAGTCTAAAGGTGTCTTTTTGTTTCTGTCTTTTTTAAATAATATTGAGGAAACACAGTAGAACAGGTGAATTGATAAATCAATGTCAAATTGTCAGCAGAAAGCTCCTTTCAATGTTCTCTCTGGTACAGCCAGGTCAAACTGACACAGACTGTGGAGTGAGACATCTGCTCAATGCATGCATATAATGTTAGATACTGTATCTTAATGTAGAGCAGGACTCCTGATAGGGAAATACGAGCTAGCTCAGTGGATTGTTGTTGATGGTCCTCTAGTTGTCCATTCAGAGCCATACGCATAGCACAGAAGAGAGAGGTGCAATCCTACTGGCTATTGAGCACAAATATCAACAACTATATGTGGAACAGAATCTTACAACAGGACTGCCCTAGGCACACAACTGAGAGCATGCTGTAGCCGTTAGCTTCCACTATAATAAATGGCACTGGATACACCAAACCTGAGAGTGCTACGTACATTTGAAAAAAAGACCATGTCTTCTAAAACTATTTTTACGCCCTGGGAACGGAATGCTTCAGTTGTGCTCTTGGTGTAGCCTGGCTGTTAGACTGCATCTTCAAAGGACATGCTGTCCTACACATTGCTGTGGCTCAGTGACAGGTGCTCCTTCACCAGTTGGATCTCAGCTGAAGTGTCATTGTCCCTGTGTGTGATGACAGAGCTTGGTCCTCTTCAGCCTCCTGGCCATTCCCACCCACACCACTACACAGCAAGCAGCACAGAGATGGCGTTTGATGTGCAATTATGTACCATCTCTGTGTGCAATCACCAAAAGAGCTTCTGATTTCATCTCCTATGTTTTTCTTCTTTAAACTGCCATTAACAGCAATCTTGCCTGGCCCTGGATATTCTGACTGAACTGCTGCTTGTACTTTTTTGACTATGCCTTTGTGTCTAAAACAAGAGTGACAAAAGGTATTTTCCAGTCTGTGCCCATGCTTAAGCTCTCTGGGCCTCAGGGAAATCAGTTGGCAGACACAGTGTGCTTTTATCACACCTGAGATGAGATCAGACGGAGGGGCAGCGGTCATAAAGCAGGATGGGCTCACACGGAACACTGTGAAGGACCAAACGCAACTTACTACCAATATTATTATTAGAGTCCGGGCAGAGCTCTACTGACATTGCGGAGATTCACGGAACAGGCCCACGAAGAGAGGATGACCAGCTTAACCCTTGTGTCAAAGAAGTCAGCAAGGAGCTCACAACTGAATCCCTCGCTAGTTGTTGGGATTAAACCGTAGTCTTATCGTTTTTCTCGTTTTCGTCTGTGGGCTGCATTGTCGTCTCTTTCTTCTTCCCTCTCTCTCCGCCTGTAATGATCCCCAGCGGCGGCTTAGCGCCTCATTATTTTTTATCACACCACTTCCTGTAAGAGCAGTAGGGGCTCCATTCACTATAGCTATCAGAGAGCATTTTGGAGGCAGGCCTTTGATGATGCCTAATCCAACAGTCTCCCTACCACTAACCTCCTAGAGCAACCATAACCCAGCCAGGCCAGGTCTTTTGTCAAGATTAACTTTTCCTGGTTGGCTTGGTTTTAGTGACTTCCTATTGCCTATTCCGGTAGGCTCCTAAATGGAGTATAGGACCATATTTTCACATAGCAGATTGGTTGGGTGGAAACATGCTTAATGCAAATGCCAATTAATGTGAGCTGTCCTGATGTCATGAAGACACTGGCCCCAGAGTAGACTGACAAGCATCTTGTGACCCTCCATTGTAAAAAAAAATTACAGCAATTCCAGGCTTAGTGATATAAAAAAAACATTCTAGCTGTTAGGCCTTGTGTAGAAGTTCTATTTTCATTCAAAAGGTTTTGTACTGGTTCATTGAAAACACAATCCCAAACTTCATGATAGAGCCATGTTAGAACCACGGGCCACTAACAGCATCAGAGATGGATATTTCACCCACTGGTATAAGTGTCTTTGTGTGTCAACATGACACTGGTATGAGATTTCAGCGGGAAATGTCAAAATACCTTCTCAGGGCAAAAAACACAAGATAAATGAGTCCATTCTCATTCATGGAGGAACACTGAAGGCTTTATCTAGTAGAAAGCTCTCTGTGGTGTTCCATCACACACACACACACACACACACACACTCACTCACTCACTCACTCACTCACTCACGCTGTAACACTGGAGAACTGAAGGCAAATTGTATTTGGTATCCCAAATGTTTTACAATGTCCTAAACTACAAATTGGATCAGTCAACTGTTGTTTCAATTGAACGTCTTATTTTCTTGACATGGGCCAGTGGTATGTTTCACTTTAATATGAGTTTAATATGAGAATAGACTCCTTGGGTTGCCACATTTTTCTGATTGGCATTCTATAATGGTATTATTATTCAATAACATATCTGTTAATGTGTTATAATGTAATGTTATAATATAACCCTACAAAGTTTCTATATGTTGTAATCTATAATACAATATCGATTAATTATTGTTTTGCATTGTAAATCATATTTCAAAGCACTTGACTTTGCATCGTTGCATGTCTACATCAATCTCCATATGAACACATGGGCAGTTCATTGCTTGCTTCTATTCTTTCTGTATTCTGTTCATGTAGGTCAGACTAGGCCAGAGAATAGAAATGAGGAATGGACAATACAACTCTAACTGCTAGGCCTTGCAAACAGTGATTGCCAGTGACCATGTCTTGCTAAATAAACTTGGGGATCAAGTAGAAAATGTATATAAAAAAGGGCCGGTTCAGTGCTATACATATTACACATCTCTATACAAATCTCAACACAATCAAGTGTTCAAGCCCTACTGTATGTCAGAACTCAGATAATTTACAGCTGATAATACAATAATAACAGTCACATTGACATGTCAAATTTGTAGTAGGCTAGGCTTTTTACTCTATTACAATATTGTACATGAAATATTTTATCACTGCTTGGTATCATGAACAAGCCCAGCATCAAAGGCATTTCAAAAGAATATTTAACAATGGAAAAAGTTCACGTGCAACACAATTTGGTTCTACACATTTAAAATGTATAGAGTATAATGACATTTCAACTATATCCATGTTATTTTCAGTGTTACAATACAAGGCCGTAGTCATGATGTCAACATTGGGGGGGGAACAAATCTGTGGTGGTGTCTGGGGGACCCCCAAACAGAATTTCAATACATTTCCTGCCATGGACAAATATTATTTGATTAAAAATCACAAACAAGTCATTAGTTAAGTCAGTCAATTAGGGTATTCAAAACTTTTGACGGACATGGGCATGGATGGATTATGAACCCCTGGGTACATATGCAAAGCCCCCAGCCAAGATAGGGGGGTCCGGGGGCATGCTCCCCCGGAAGATTTAAAAAAAAAAAAATGACCCTTTAAATGATGACTTCTGGTGATTTTTGTGAAAAAGAGAAGAGTGGAGAAGAAGCAACTTCACATAGAGGCTTGGGCTTCAGGGCCACCTGAACTCTTGGGCCCAGTAGATCCATTCAGCAATCCATCCCTGGACATAGACCTGTGGTATGATCCATTTGTCTCCAAAATGTATATTTTAAATTATAAACTAGAGTATCTTTGTTAACCTCTATATTACACAGAATAAAATGGCTCTGACTTATTACTTACACCTGAGTAGTTTTTTAAAACTAAGGCTACATATGGTTGGACCTATAGCCTAAAAAGATGTTGTATGTGTTTTGATTTTATTATGCTGAACACACAATTTTAACGTACTTTGAAAGGGAAATGATTCAGGAATAGGCTACTAAGACAGGTCCCTCTTCTGTCTGACTCACGTTACCCCATGCATTATAGTCTGGTTTCTGACAGAAATTCCGTTCTGTGCCAACATGTAGAAACATTACTACAGCCTTTATTTGAATGGAGGTGCGATTCCTTTCTTTGATTATTGTCCGCAATTCACATTAACTGTAGGCTATCACTAATCTGACTCTCGGTTAGGCTATCACCGCCAGCATTGTAAACGTTCTTTCCTAAGATGTGTGCCGTCGCCACATGAGTACGCTTTGCCTGCATGGATGCGTGATTGAGTGCGCACCTAAATGTAACAGCAAGATGCAACAGCCATTACTAAGAGGCCTATAAACAGGTTAATTTCTGACATTACTACTAGCATATGAATGCATTATTTATGTTGTAAGATATTTGAAATACATTAGGCCTACTGACACGGGCACGCACAAATTCATCATTTAAACTAAAAGGGCATTAAGTTTCTCTTTAGCTATCATTGCGAGAAAATAGTCTAGCCTACAGTATGGAAAATGCTTCAAAGTTCCCCTTGAGTCTGATCGGGTCCAAAAATGAATCGGGTTTCCTTAGCCTGTGCTACACCTTTGAGAATTGTAGGCCTACCTGTAGCTTTTGCGATATTGTTGACAGGCCTACCCCACCGCAGTATGGTGCAGTAGGCTAGCCTAAATGGAAGCTTTTGATAGCACACGCCACTAACGAAAAACGCAAAACCATCAGGACAAACCATTCAGGGGCGTACTCTCTCTCTCTTGAACTTCACTAGGTTACTCACATGCGTTACTTACGTTTGATGACATTTCAGAAGATGGTGCTTGTTGGTTTCCTGTAGTATAGCGTTTTCTTTCTTTCTTTTTCTATGTCCGTATATTGGGGGGGACATTTTGGTCATATCTGAATATTGGGGGGTCTATGTCTATGGTGACTACGGCCCTGTCATAATATGTACCAAAGGGACCTTTTAAAATCATGTCTCACTAACAGCTTTCAAAACGCTTTGCTTGAAGTACCTGACATTGGCAATAGATGGCAGTGTAACATCCAGAGATGTCGTCTGCCGCAGGGTCTCCTCCCATTGAGAGCTGCAGTTGCTGATTTTCATTTTGATTTATGGGGCTGTGCAGGAGTGCCCAGTGTATGTGTTTTTGAGCCTTTTTTCATCAAGTAGTGTAACAAGCTGGAGTGTATGGAGAGAGCCAGTTGTCTTACAGTGATAATAATGTTTGAAGGATTCCATAAATGCTTTCAGGTCCATAGCTCCCTGAAACAAATCTTGAGGTTTCAGAGCCGTGGGTCTACAGTCACTGACAAAAGCACTGCTGTACTCTTCCTGTTGTAGTTACGAGCCTTTTCCCATTTTCAGTCCTGGAACTGAATGGACTATCTGGTATTAGCGGACAGTCACTTGAGTTGAAAATATCATTAAGTGCCTTGTGTGCAAAACAAACAGACAGACATATATCTCCACCAGAGCTCTTGTTAGCATACCACTTAGATTTTCATACTGTCGCGTTTAAATGTCCCCCTGCATATCAAGGCTGTATTTAATATTAAGAATGAGAACTTGGAGTTCAGATGAGTGTGTTGGCTTCTGTCTGACTGACTGGTACATGTCCAACCCTTGACTCATTTTTCTATTCAGCTGTTTTGTCAGGTGCTATCCAACACTGGCAAAGTTTCCTATTCTTTTGAGCAATGCCACAATTTAGCCATAGTCAAAGTAACAAAATGGACAACCCAATTTTATATATTAGATTCTACTGCACAGGCACATGGTCTGCATACAGATGGCTATGTTAGCATCACGTCAGACACAAATCATGTGCATTAAATGCATAAACCTAAGCTTGTAAGCAAGTAGCTCTTCTTCATAGACAGCTATTAACAATTAATATAATCTGCATTATCAGACCTCTGACATTCAAAATGACCTATTGACTGCAACCATGCCAGCAGGTTCTGCAATAAAATTTGGCATCCACATTGGCTATTCATACATAAAAAGTCTCAATCGGTGCTGAGTCACACACGTTTCAATACTCATCAAGGCTGCAATAAAATCAGACGCAATAAAATGGTGGCAAGCAGAGATTTTCTCAGACCATCTTTGGCTTAAAGTACACAAATAGCAAAGGGTGTATCTAAGCGACTGTTGTGTTTTTATGTGTTTTTATGTGCTTCTGGCAGATCATTTCAGTGTACTGTGTCTAGACTGCTACTCTCATGATGTAGTGGAGTCAAGTCTGATATGTGAATAGTTTAGCCTGCTAATAGTTGCCTACTGGTTAAAGGGACTTGTTCCAATGCTGCTGTAAGGGACGACACAATGGCTCCCAGGATGAGAGGCCATCAGAGGTTTAAACGTGTATTGAACAGGACAGAACGATGAAGCAGTGGTGCATATTTCGAGAAACTACAATTAATCTGACTCCATAAAATTAAGAACTTGACCTCAAATAATTAACAAGTAGTTTATCAACTATAGCAGAGAAGTGGCATGGCATACGAGAAGAGATATATAAATGGTGAGTGAATTAACAATTTATTAACCAGTAAACCATAAAGGTAAATGTGACCAATATCACTTAAATGGAATGTGAAGTAAAACAATAGGTAAATATACTGTAACAAAGTAACAAAAGAACAAAGTAAGCTTAACCAAATAGCAAACTTAAATGTAAACTTAACAAGTTAACAAGTTAGAATGTCAAACCCACCAGATAAAACAATTAATCAAATAAAGAAAACAACAAACCCCAAAGTAAGGAAAGAGAAAGACAGGGATGCTGAGAGGTCAGATAAAAGAGAGAGAGAGAGTGACCTCCAGCCAGCAGTAGTAGAAAACCAAGAGAGCTTATCTCCAAGAGCAACCCTGCTTTATCCCAAAGACCATCTGAATATGCACGACCCTCCCAACTGGCCTGCAGTTCATTGGTCATTTGGTGTGAAAACATAGGTGTGAGGTTCACATACAGACTACAGTGTAGCTCTTAGTATTCAACCATGATGAAGCCATGATCAGACTGCTGCCCACATTACAAGTGTTAATTTAAGACCAAACATGAATGTGTTATATTCACAACATGCATTTACAGAGATTTCAGAAATGACAGTCAAACAGTTACTCTCTTGGGCGAGTTTGACTGATAAATAGCTCCCCCTGGATCCCCGTGTGAGATGGGGGGGGCATTTGGCTGCTTTGGTCCAAACTCCTGACCTTACAGGAGGACAAGTTCAGCTTTCTTTCTTTCTTTCTGCTTTCTGCAAAAGGTTCAGACACTGTCATCATCAATGCTTGTAAAGAGAAAAAATGATATGGTATCTGCATGACAGTGGAAGTGTTTTTTTTTATCAGGCTGTCCTGTGTCTTTGGTCACAACAACAACAACAACAACAACACAACAGTTGCATTGCACATAGTTTACTGACTTATTTGTATTTCCTCTTGTAAGTCATATGACTGAATCAAGGCTGTCATCACGCTTCGTATGGCAGCAGACCTTAAACTTTAGTATATTGCTTTGCCCATTAGCAAGCCAAGAGAGTTGCATGTCAAGTTGAACTCTGCAGTGAGTGTACTATCCTTGCTACACTGGCACCATCTAGCACAGCTGAGTGCCTCCACGGACTGCCTGAGCTTTTCAGATCAGTGGCCTTTGGAGGACTGCACTCCTCATTTCACAGACATCATACGGTATCCATGCTAATGCCCCAGTCTCAGCGCATTTATGGTTTTAAAACTGGGCAAACTCAAATGACACTTGCATGAGATTTCATTCAGACAAACCGAATCAGTAGCAGAAATGGCTATGGCTAAAGTATACTGTATAAGTGTACTTTCCATTCTTTCCAAGTACAGATACAAAAATGACCAGTATTGGGGAGTACTAATTTAATTTCTTTACTCAAGTAAATGCACAGGCTCTGACCATATAAAAGTAAAAGTATCCAGCCTTTTTGAAGGACAATTTTACTTACTGGTTCTGTCAGTAAAATAGTAGCCGTGTGTAGCATATAAAGCAGACTGTAGCCTATCAAGATCTTCCAATTTAACAACTGCATCTCCTTAACAACTATTTCACTCTCTACAGCATTTCACAAAAGATTCAGGCAAGCATGTTGCCCTCTCGGTAAGATTGCTGGCTGCTGGGCCTAGTAGGAAAATGTCTAAATGCAAAGCAAAGAACAAAACAACATTTTTTGTTGCAACAGTACGGTTGTTCCATCCATTTAGGCTGAAATCAGCCTTGATTTTGGAAAAGCCTTGATTTTGGCTTGAACACAACAATAACAAGCGTATTTTGAAAATGTCAGGAGTAGAAAGTACAGATATTTTTGTTCAGATGTGGGGGAGTAAAACTAACAAGTTGAATGCTCAAGTAAAGTACAGACACTTGAAAACACCACTGAAATACAGTAATAAAGGATTTGTGCTTTGATGCCTCCCATCTCTGATCAGTAGAAGAGATTCAATGAAGAGACAATGAAGGCAAAATTTCTGAATGCCTCGTTCTAATTAATGTGGTTAGAAGTGTGAAAATATTCTGCCGCTAAGCCAAAGTATTTTCACACCTCCTACCAACACACACCCTAGCACACACAGAGACACATAACCAGGCTTGAGCAAAATTCCAGAATTGAATTGAAACTGGCTCTTAAATTCCAATTTAATTCTTGAATTTCACTGGCAAGCAGAATTGCAAACAGAATTGCAGAATTGCTATTTGAATTGTGCACAACCCTGCACATAACAACACACAACCTAGCACACACAGAGACACACACACACACACACACAACCTAGCACACACAGAGACACATACCAACACACAACCTAGCACACACAGAGACACATAACAACACACAACCTAGCACACACAGAGACACATACCAACACATCATCCTTGACGACTGGTTACCTTGTGAGCGCTCTGATGCTGATGATGGGTGCTGAGGAGTATGCTAACCAGTGCTAAGGGCCACTCTCCTCTCCTCTCCTCTCCTCTTGGTTGCGGCCGCTTCCACCTATGCTGCTCTGTATGCAGCTGATTGCTGCCGAACCTTCGCCGGCACTGCTGGGCTTGGAGTCTGTCATCTGTCATGCTCTGCAAATGAAAGGGGAGTGATGAGGCCTGGTGATTTACTGAGCTCACCACCGCAACCTGCTGCAGCCACATGGCGCGTCAGAACCATGTCGGTGCCTCTTTCCAGGCTGGACAGGAGCGTGATTCATGGTGTGTGTGTGTGTGTGTGTGTGTGTGTGTGTGTGTGCTCTTGGCTCTAGGTCTGACTCTCCCTGTGCTGTCTCCTCCTCTTCAGAGATGCACCTGGAGAAGTGGCCGTTTTACAGGTTTACTGCATTCTATGTTGTTTTGTTATTTGTTTTGCCATTAACATATAAAGTGAAATAATGCCATGCAAATGGAATGCTGGCATCATGCGTTTTCACTTGCAGTCTAGGGATGGGGAAGTAAATCACTGAGGTCACAATTCCTGTGCCAACCCACCCCACCACAGTCTGCTTAAAGTTCCAACACGCTAAACAACTCATTTGAACTGGAGTCTGTTGGCCTGGAGCTGATTTACTGCTCTCTGGAAGCTTCTGTGTGTTTCTACGTTCCTATGGTGTGTGATGTGTGTTAGGAGACATTCCTTAGTGGGAGCGTAGATTTGAATCTGTGCCATGTGCTTACATGCCAAATTGCCTCACATACTACTTGCACACTAACAAGCGATGTGGCCCATCTCCTTCCGCTCACGGTGCTCCTCTGCATTTTCCTCCTTTGAAAAGGCAGGCATGAGTGGCCAGAAGAAGTGGAGGCAGATGGGCCTTGGGCTGCATTATTAAGCACACTCAGGTAGGCTTACATCTCTGCCTTAAGTGGGAAACAGTGTCACTGTCTTTGGCTCTGTATTCATTAGAGAGCCTGTATTGCAAAGAGGAGGATGGTAGGCAGAGTGGTCAATTTTAATTGTGAAAAAAAAACCTTACTCCATTTGGGTTTGAGCTATTGGATCTCCAGAGATAAAATGGCACAGGAAGGTGTATATTTGGAACTCTTTAGGCGGCCGCCAGCAGAGACCGCAGCTCAGGTAAGCTCCCACACTGTTTAGGTGGCCGCCAGCAGAGACCGCAGCTCAGGTAAGCTCCCACACGGTTTTGCTTTGACAGGGCGGCTCGCTGCTCCAGGTGGTCTGCGGCCCGCTATGGCGGTTTATCCATGCTTATCCGCGCTCGCCTCGTCTTGAGCCACCACAGCGCACTTCAGTGAGCGCCCCCTACTGCGGCGGGGTTTGGCGCCGCGTGGCGCCCGTCGACAGGCCACATTGCGGCGAGTGAGGAGAATCGCAATAGTTGTAGCCAAGACCTCTCTGTCTTTTCCTTTTCTGTTCTCTCTCCCCTCCACTCTCTCATTTTTATTTTCATGCCTTACCTTCTCTCTCTCTCTCTCTCTCTCTCTCTCTCTCTTTCTGACCCTCACTTGCTCTTTCTCACACAATCTCTCTCTCTCTCTCTCTTTCTGACCCTCACTTGCTCTTTCTCACACAATCTCTCTCTCTCTCTCTCTGTCTCTCTCTCTCTCTCTTTCTCTCTTCTTCTCTCGCTTTCCCTCCGGTGTCTCTCCAGGGAGGGACCATATAGACTGCCACCGAGCCACAGAGATAGTCCGAGACGAGTGGGCTCCGGACAGGCTATACATCAACTGTCCTCTCCTTCGGAGTCTCTGTCTTTTCCCAGTGTGCTCAGCTAGACCTCTGGACAGAGCGCCTTCAGCATCTGACGTCTGGCTGTGCAATTAGACAGCCGAGCATCTGTGGTTTCTGCTCCGGTTCTGTTCTGGGGACGCAGCGGGCACAAGGGGGGACACGCCATGGATTTGTCTCCTTCAATAACTTTTTTATTTCCACGCCCCAGTGAATTATGGATTCTGCCAGATATGGAAATTCTCTCCTCAAGTTAAAACAATATTCCCTGCCACTGAAGGAGAAGAAGGCTTACGTTTGCTACAGCTCTGACTTGCTTTAATGGCCACGGCCTCTTGATGAGATTACTCTCAATAAAAGCTCGTATCAACAGGACAAGACAACAGCATACATGGCTGCTTCTTTGGTCTTCTGATTCTTCGGTGCCTCTGAGTTTTTCTCTGTACTCTTCATAATGATGTGAAAGGAAACTAAGTCGACACAAATTGCTTTGGTGAGAGAATACCAATTGGCGACAGCATTCATTTTCAATAGTATTAATCCATTTTAGTCCACTTTGAGAGACAATGAGATCAGCACTGTATTTACACTGCATACATCACTCATAAATAATTTAGTTAATCTCTCTTCACATAATAGCTTATTCTGCTTTCTTGTACCCACTCTACTGGCATATTTTTAAATCTCAAATCAGCTCAGCACCTTTTCTAAATCATCTTTCTCTATACTGAATATAAATACACTATGCCAGTTTGCATTTTCACACACACTCTTCTATTAAATTATTTGTAGAGAACGTGTTATGTATTTTCATGCTCCTCCTCCCGTCCCCAGATCACAGCAGACTGTGCCCACCATGTAGGAGCGGCAGAGTTGAGTCATGCTTAGTGCCATGCTCAGTTTAAGACAGCCCATGCCATTGTGTAACACAGTGTATGTTGGAGGGCTGTGTTGCCTGTTGTTAGAGTCGACCTGTCTCAGGCTCACTCTCTGCACATTTTCTCGACAGCGAAAGCTGCAGTCTCTGAGGGCATCTGAGTGTCTGACCTAATTCCTCTCTCTCGCTGTCGCTGTTTTCTCCTACATGTCGAGGTGTCTGTTCCGTGCTGGTGCTGGAGCTGCAGTGCAAACCCCCTCCTCCCCAGCCCCGTCCAGCCCCAGTCCGACAGATGCTCGCAGAGTCCCTAGCTAATTGCGCGCCCGTGACCCGCCGCGCCTCTCGAAAGCCTCCTCGTTCAAAGAGATGTGCATCATCAGATCCCCGCTCCGTCAGGGTGCCACGGCGGCATTAATGACCATGACCATGTCGCATCTGGATCATTTCCATGACAATCACAGAGCCAGTCGAGCGCTAAGGAGGCCAGCATCTGCTAATGGAGGCAGCAGGAGCGCATGAGACATCAGGGGGTTGGAACCTGTCACCACTCGTTGCCGGTGCTGTCGTTTGGGGGCCCCAAAGTCACTGTATTATTTAGAAAATAACCCCCGGGGCCGGGCGGGTCAGAGGATTAGGGGCTCCAGAAAAGATGCCTCACGCTGATGCCTCATCTCTAGATTACCTTTCATTTTTTCCCCCGCAATCCTCCTCTGGTCTGGCAACAGTGGGGAAGCTGGAGATGCATTCTCATACAGCAGTAATGATGGCTGTGCCTTGCACCAGACAAGCCACTGATCAATTGCACTGTATGTGAGGGAGGGTAAACCGTATGATCTCGTCTCGTCTCGTCTGATCCCCCCTTTAACACCTCGGGGCTTCCCTCATTATCTGTTGTCTGGGGCCCTGGTTAAGACATGTGTGATGTTTTTCAAATGAATTCAGTGACCAAGCTAAGATAACAACCCTTTGTCATGAATGCATTAATGTAAAACACATTTGTACAACAATGTTAAACATCACATATTTTAACTCAGTCTGCATCACTGAATTTCGGATCAGTAGGCCTTTAGCATTGTTTTTCTGTCACTTAATTAGCTACACCAACACACTTTCTTGGCTACCCTCAACCTTGTCATCACAAAGGATCTCAATGTCTCTACAACCGTTAAGGATTTGGCCTTGTCTGATCATATCTGCATGTTCTTTGATGTGTTCATGTCCCCACACGTTCAGAACAGATCCATGATGGTAAGAAAGAGAATCATAAATGATCATACAAGCGGTCTCTTTGAGCAAGGACTTTCACAGACCTCAAGTCAACTGTCAGACTTAGTACAGTAGATGATTAACTGAATAATTTAATTCAAAAAATGGCAAATATTATGGATGACATTGTCCCATTAAAATTCAAGACAGTCACTGACAAACAGAAAGCACGATGGAAACAAAATCCAGCGTTTAAAATTCTAAAAAGAGAATGTAGGAAGACTGAAAAAATATGGTAAAAAATACAAACTTCAGATCCTGTATGAAACCCATAAAAAGATGCAAAGCAAGACAGTAGAAGTATAAAAAACAGTATAAAAAAACTGTCTAAAAGTTCCAATCCCCTAAACGTACCTGATCTTCTTTCAGCTAATAAATGGTATGAGTTTGCATTCTTTTTCAAAGGTACAATTGGTAAAATCAGACTGAACATATCTTCTCAATAACTAACTCAACATCAGGAACCTTTACTTCTTAACCTTTACTTACTTTACTTTTTAAACTATTTTAGCTGTTGCCCTTCTATGATTTTACTTTCTATGATTTACTAGTCTTTGCTTTTGTTTATGCAAAGCTCATTGAATTACCCTGTGGATGACTTTGGCTACATAAATAAACTGGCCTTGCCTTGCCTAATTTAATTGTTGAAGCGTCATCTGTGTCTGTAATTTTGCATGAATTTAACACAGGAACAACCCTTGGTGGACATTCCATTGCAAATGAGCAAACTGTAGCTGAATCTTTCATCCTCTCTCTTTCAGCAACCAGTGTGTCTGCTCTGCGAGCACCACCACTCACGCACCTGTGCCACGCCGAACAGCTCAGCGAGAGCAGCTTTTGACTTCATCCAGATGAAAATCTCGCCCGCTGGGGGATCCGTCAGCCACGTTCATGCACTGCCTCAATCTTCCCACTCTCTTTCTCCCCCCTTACTTTCTGTCTCACTCTCTCTTTCTCTCCTCTCCCCTCTTTCTCTCTCAGAATTGTCTCTCTGGCTTTGGCGGGGATTAATTTCAGATGAAGTCAGGAGTAGCTATGGAGATTTCCCTGGTGGCCATCTGACAGCAGTGTGGGCTTTGCCCGGCTGATTAAGAGAGTGGAAGGCTCGTGTCCTGAGGAGGGTGCCGCTACTGTATGGAGGAGCGGTGGCGAGGCTGCTTTGGGGTAACTCGTACAGCTGGGCACGCAGCCACGGCAGTTCGGGATAAAGTCGGCCTCCTTGATTGCCTCCAAAGTGCGGTCAGAACGTGCGGGGCAGGCAGGAGTGAGGGATGGGGGGCCCTCTGGGAGGTTAAGCGCCGGCAGGAGACAACGACAGGCCAAGCCAGAGATCCGTCATCCCCCAGCATGGACGGGTCGAGGCCAGCGAGGGCTCCCGCCTAGTGTGACTGGCCACCGCCCCTTGATTTAGCTGGGCTTCGGGGACACCTGAAGGGAGTGAGGTTGCTCGTGCACACCTGTTCGATGAGCTCCCTCAGGGGACAGTCTTCCTGCTGTCTGCTCCAGTGGAAGGCTCCTCCACAGAGTCTGGATCTATTATTCATGACAAGAGGTACTCATTACAATACACAATAAGAGCAACACAATCATTATAATGTTGCATATTTGACTTTTGCACATACACTGTATCATGCATGCAAATTGATTCATAGTTCAATACATTTCAAAACATTTCAAGACAGATGTGTTTGGTTATATGTTAAGACTTTATTAAATGCACAGTGTTGTGCTATACCTTAAGGTTGGTGCATGCTAATACTTCCTGAGGTTATCTACAGTTAGGTGAAACTGCTAGTTAATGAGGACATGCTGGCCTGCTAGCTGCAAGCAGCCTACTGTGGCACTATGTGGCTGTGGCTTTGTTGCTTCAGCACTGTAATGCTGTGTTCTCTCTCTCAAATTAGAGCTTTGCTGTCAAGAGTCAGAAAAAGGGACATCCTCCCAGTGCACATTTAGTGGGCCCTGTGTGGAACCCAGGAAGGATCTGATTTAAAGGGGGACAAAGAGGTAATCCCTGGCTGCAGCTCTGTCCTGAGTGTCATGTCAACCTGTCACAGTGGAGCCTGCCTTGCCAGTGATTCCCTCCATCTTTTCTCACTCCAGCTCCCTCTCTCTCTCTCTGTCTTTTGCTCTCTCTCTCTCTCTCTCTCTCTCCCTGGCGGTTGCCTGGCTGCCTGTCACTCTGTCAGGGCTAATCGAATCAGCTCGTTCTTGGGGAGGAGTATGTGGTGAAAAGAGAGCATCACAAAGCAGCAGAGTTGTTTGTCATTGCCTCCCAATCATGTTAGGGAATTTGTGCAATTACATTGGAGCGCGGGCCTTCGCGCCTGCACACGGCTCCACTGGGAGGGCGCTATGAGGGGGCTCGGGATGCGGCAGGAGGATGAAGGATCAAGCCATCTGGAGCCAAGCACTCCAGATGGGTCTGAAAAACAGCCGGAGGCAAGGAGGCCTTACCTGGACGTGTGGGTGACGAGGAGCTGAAAGGGAAGTTCCCACCAGTCACGCTCTCACTTTATGTTTGTGGTCGCAGGAAGAAATTGCCTAACAGCTCACGTATTAGTAAATGCATTGTATTTTATCATTTTCTGAGACTTTGACCTTGAATTTCCTTTGTGTTTTTTCAATGCAGTGTTTTTCGGTTGCCAAATTCCACCTGTGAATATATCGTGTGTGCATTAGCCTTGCCAGAGGGGACTGCTAGCAGTTAGCCTCCAAGACCGTTAGAGGAGTCTGGGAGTGGAGCCAGCAATTAGCCCCAGAGAGAAGCTCTGCAGCCGGGGGAGAGCAGGGGCAGCAGACTCCAGCCTGCTGGCAGGAAGATGGGTGCTGTGGTGGATCACGCCCGATGCCATCCCAGCGTTAGAGAGAAACCAATATAGGCTGCTGCCACACTCAAACAGGCAGGATTGGGCTGTGGATTTATGCGCACATGGCAGAGAGACCTGAGGGTTGCGGCAAGGCTGCCCATCACAACAGCTCCCCCAAAGAGATGCTGACAGAGTGGGCATGTATGGAGCACGTGGCCGCAGACAGGCAGCAGAGGACCGACCTGCACTGGCGCCAGGAGAATGCCACAACACTTTATCAGCATGAATGCATTCGATGCCATCACTGTCAAGTCACAAGGGTAGTAGATCTCTCCTTCCTTCTCCACAATTTCTCTCTCTCTCTCTCTCTCACTCTCTCTCTCTTGCTGACCACTCAAGGAATAATGTAAATCTGAGAATTAAGGAATCATGACAGTCTGAACACGGAGACACAGAGATTCATTCGTAGTCCCTGGCGTAGTCACTGCATATTTTCTTTCAGGAGCACAGAAGGAACAGTATGAAAAGGATCTTTTCTGGTTCCCTCGTTCTCAGACATGATTGAAGGAAGGTCTGTATCTTTCTTTCTTTCTGTATCTTTCTCACATGACATGACAGAGAAAACACAGCCAAGTCTTTATCAATGCTATACCTCGAGAAAGAGAGGCAGTGAGAAAAAAGAATGATTTGCAGAGGTGGAAAAAGTACGAAAATATTGTACTCAAGTAAAAGTACCAATACCTTGATGAAATATTACTCAAGTACAAGTTAAAATACCGATCTGAAAATGTACTCAAGTAAAAGTAAAAAGTAGTTCATTTAAAATGTACTTTAAGTAAAAGTTACTTAGTTACTTTTTTGGGGGGGGTACCAGAACAACCAGTTTTACCAAAGACTTTCTAATGAGGAGATACAGCACTCAAAAATCCTCCATAGTAATGCATGGGGTTAGTTTGTAACGCCAATATGGCAGTTGTCTACACATCATATGTCTACACATATCACAACCCTTCCGTGGCAAAACGTCGACATGTGAATACATTGAGTGAATCATGTGGTGTGTTGTAAAATACATTGAGCCAATCATGTGGTGTGCTGTGAAGACATCGTGCCAATCATCTGTTATGATCTCGCTGCTGGAGCAAGATTGGTGTCGTGAATCCTTACGCACACGCAATTTTGCTGAAATAGATGCACGATAAGTGCCCAAAAAAGTGTTGCAATATGGCCGCCGAGTGGAGGTACTTGCCTGAAAAGGACGTTGAGAAATGGAGATCTATGTGAAAAATCACCGGAGTTCTCCTTTAAGTTTGAGCAGTAGTTGATTTTTTAAAGTTAGTTGCACTCATCCATGGGTCGCTTTGCAGTGAACAGTAATCCAGCACAACTGAAAAGCCCCTCAAAGGCAGCTGAGGCAGGCAGGCCAATATTGAGTTGCAGAGAGTTTTTTTATATTTGGAAACGAGCAGAAGGTTCAGCAGATTAAAGGGCGTCGTACTGGGGGGGAAAGTGGGAAGTATAGGGCCCCAATGGAGGAGAGGGTCCTTGAAAAGTGGAATACAGGGGGCACAACATTTTCACCAGGCATTAGTAACAACTCAGGTAATCCACACATAAAAAATCCAAACAACTCCATAAGTAGAGTCATGTAATGAAGTGGAATAACACAGGGGAAAAGTATTAAACACGCTAAGAAAAAGCACTAAGGAAAGGGAAGGAACGAGCTGGAATCTGTATAGAGAGTAGTTATCCTTTCTATCTGTGCAAATTAATATAAGCTTGGTTAGTAGCCTACATATTGATGGGCTATAAAAAGGTTTCTCATTATCAAGGTGTCACACAAGAAACATTTCATGATGGATAAAAGCAAAAAGCTCTCCCAAGACTTTTGCAACCTTATTGTTGCAAAACATATCAATGCAACTGGTTACAGATGCATTTCAAAACATCAGAATCTTCCAGTAAGCAGCATGGGAGCCATTATCTGCAAGTGGAAGAAACATCACTGCATCATCAACCGGCCATGCACAGGATCTCCTTGTAATATTTCTGACCAGGGAGTCAGAAGGATAGTCAATTCCAAGAGCCAAGGACCACTCAGAGAAAGCTCCAGAAAGACTTGAAGGCAGCCAATTCAATTAAATAGTTCTGGAAGTAACTAAAGATCAGGATTCACAAGAGGGACCCCTGGAATCTGTTTAGAAGCTGTCTTTACAAACAAAGGCTTTTCCACAAAGTATTGAAGAAATTTCAGTAGGCACGTTCAATACTTTTTTCCTGTGTCATTCCACTTTAATACACAAAACTCTTATGTTTAGATTTTTTATATGTGTGTTAATATAATGTGTGGTGAAAATTTCGAATAGACTCACTGGAAGTTTAGGTTAATTACTGGGGAAAAAAATAAGCGTTCAATACTTATTTCCACCATATATTTATTTTACCTGAATATTTTAACATCCAAATTAAATGTCAAAATGAATGTCAGACGAAATTTAAAGTTTGACTGACTGGATTTTGTATACAAAACATAGTGAAAACTGTGAAAGGTCACTCTCACTCTCCCTTGCTAAAGAGCTCAATGGTTTAGTCCGTCTACACGATTCACAAGGTAGTCTATCTTTTGTTTATTTAGTTGAGCATCGCTAGCCTGACGTTGTCATACTCAAATTCTAGTCAGAATATGAGTCTGATACTGCTCCATTGGGACGTAATTATGGGGCGTGTTTCAACCGATACAGGGGGGGAATGCCTCTGCACTCAATTGGATAGACCTAACCAATCAGAGCAACGAAATAGCTTACCGTTTACCGGTGTAGGAAGAAAACACACAAACCATCCTTCTTCTCCTATATCCCCTTCATTTTTTAAAAATAATTCTGTTGAACACTGATAGGCTACAAACATGTTAAACAGCTGGGAAAGGCTGTCGCAAATCCCTCGAACAGGTGGTCAATCAGAGATTTCAAACAAACAAGGGAACATGTCGCAATGCAACAGCGCTGTTTTCCCTTGATGAAAGTGAAACCACCAGTTTTCCCACATCTCAACTTTGCCAAAGTTTTTAGAAATAATCGTTTTCAGTGATACAACCTCATTAAATAATATGAAATTTCCATATGGGGTCTTAAAAGCTATGTTTCCTTCTAGCCACAGCGTTTTTGTTTCAAACATAAGCCTAATCTAAGCGTGCTCCGAGTCGCTGTTGCTCACCTGTCCATCATCGTAAAGCCTGATTTGATTGGTCCGCCCGATTTAGGGCGAGCATACTTCCACCACAATGGAGCAATGCCAGACCGAACTTCCCGTGGGGCGGGACTAAGTTCGGAAAGGCACCCAGGCTAGAGCATCGCTAGTAGTGGACCGCTAATTGTTTTGCTGCTGGTGCAATGTCTTTCTCCAAGAAAGCCAAGTCAGGTTACTAAAAACAAAGGCAGGGAAAAAGAGAGACATCAAAATGAGGGGAAACAACTGCTAATAAACTTCTTTCCAAAGAAAGGTGAGCACAAACGGCAAAACACGAAATCCCATGGTGTTTGCTTAAATATCTCCACAATCATTAGTGCTAAAACGAACTGAGACAACCGATTGGAATAGCGGAAAATACACTTTCATAGGTTAGGCTAATCTGATGCATCTCGTGATCTAGTCTCCATCACTTTCAGAAAGACTGCATGGCGCCAGCTTGATTCATGTGCTGTTGTAGGCTACATGCTGATCATTATCACTAGGCTAGTGGTTTAGGCCGCGATTTCTTTCTCTCCCTTTCCGTTTTCGTTCTTTTTTTTTACTCAAGTAACGGATGGGATTTTTGATGTAGCGAAGTACAATACTTCACTCAAAATGTAATCAAGTAAAATTTAAAATACCGATTTTATAAACTACTTAAAAAATACAAAATACACAGAAAAACTACTCAATACAGTAACGTGAGTAAATGTATTTCGTTACTTTCCACCTCTGACGATTTGTTTGCAGATACTGGGGACACTGTTTCACCACCTTGTCTGTTGTCTTATAAGCCAGGGACATTGTGCGAGCGAGCACTGAAGCGGATGCCGCACACGCATGGCTTTTTACAGTTGGCTTATCCACAGCAACGACTCAGTGAATTCGCTGGGCTTAATAAGCTTATAAGTTGAGCATGTCGCGCCCTGTCCAACTCGTGCGCTGGGAGCGCAAGGCAGCAGCCACTTCACAACCGTAATCCCCTAAACCACTGGCCGCATTTGCCGCCTCTCAAAACAGGTCAAAGGCGGCGGGCTTAATGACAGAACAAACAGATCAGCACGGCCATTTGCCTGCGGAGATATACAGCTCATTAGCTGTCACATCTTCATTGTTGAAATGTGGCAACACAGTGGACATTGTGGGAGATGGACAGTGGACGTCTTCAAGCAACAGTGGCTGTGGCACAGAGCAAGGACAGCAGGCCTCTCCCACCGACAGAGGAAAGAGACGAGGGTTGATAAGCAGTTAGACGGCAGAGAAGGGCTTATTCTTCACAGTGGCATTTTATATTTTATATTACTCATTTCCCCATCTGGTCTTTGGAAATGAAATCTAACAATGGTCGGCAACATTTCTCATCACAGAGATTCTGATAATTTCTCTTGGGCTTCTCTTGGCCACCCCCACGTAAAAAGAAATGAGGATCTTGAGGATCTTGAAATGAGAAGTGTTTCAAGTGACTTTTGTGCGTCCACCACAGTCATGGTGACATGGTGCTGCTGAGCTAAGTGCTTGCGGTTTTCTTGTGCTTTCATGGAGGAGGTGTTGCATCCGCAGCTATTCACTGGACAGCCTAGCACTCTGCATGTTTTTAGTTAGGTCCTCATGGCTTGTTTTGTGACTCATACTATATTCCATCACCTTTTGCAATGTGTACAAAAGGGAGTTATTGTGTGTTTGTGTGCAGCAGGGACAGGGGGCATCCAGATGATCGCTTTGGAGGCAGGACTGACCTTGCGTCGACCCCCAGCGCTCCGCCAACTGCACACTGGCTGGACCATTCCAAGCAGAGATGTGGACACGGAGGGGGGGGGGGGCTGCGTCGCTATGGCCCAAACAGCCCCCATGGCCATCCACACTGGCGCCTGCCAACTCAAACACGCCAGCTGCGTGGCCAAACAAGCGGCGGCATTATGAGCCTCTTCAAAAGCGCCGCACTCTAGAGCCCGTGTGCCCGCGAACATGGGCATGGGGACTGGCATTTGGGGGAGACGGACAGGTTCGTGCACATCACACGTCTGTGGGCTGCCGTTTCATGGGCAACTAAGACAAAACAAAATGAATGGGTGAAGTTGTGAGTCACAGACAAATGTGTGTGTGTAATGAATGGGTGAAGTTGTGAGTCACAGACAAATGTGTGTGTAATGAATGGGTGAAGTTGTGAGTCACAGACAAATGTGTGTGTAATGAATGGGTGAAGTTGTGAGTCACAGACAAATGTGTGTGTGATGAATGGGTGAAGTTGTGAGTCACAGACAAATGTGTGTGTGATGAATGATGTGGCATAATTCCTGAAGAATGAGAAGAACGCGTTGTGCATGTGCACATGGGGAAATCAGATGTAAATCAGTGCAATTGCATAACTCACTTATTTAACCTGCTCCAGCTCATGCTTTTATCTTCACAAAAGCCCCATCAAATCAGTCCCATTAGAAGTTAGTGTACAGAAATACATAGAAAATATAAAATTAATAGCAGTAATTTTTTAAAGATTTTTTTTTAATGTAACACTGTCAAAACCAAAGTGCAAGTGTTGAATACAAAATTACAAAACGATGAACTCATGACAGCTCACCGATTAATTAAAGGAAGTGGAAAAGTGTTAGCTTTTAAAACATACCAGATCTGATCTCTATGGGGAGCTGGCTCCAGCAGTGGGCAGTATAATGGCTATTTCACCCTGTTTGGTTTTCACTCTGAGCATCAGCTGACCAGCTCCTGTAGATCTAGGAGGCCTGCTGGGTTTATATTCAGAAAGTATCTCAGTGTATGTGTGTATTTACAGCCCTTACATGTAGTGGCTTATAGACAATAAGTAAGACTTTGATTCTGTGTCTAGGTATATCTGTATCTAACTGATTATACATCTATATTTGTATCTAATTGGGAGCCAGTAAAAGACCTGGTAACTTGAGTAATGTGTTCTCTGCTCTTAGTTTTTGCTGTCTAATGGACTTTTTGGTTAGGCTTGTGAGGAGAGCAATTTGACCCCGCAAGATACAACGGCATGTATGAATTTTTCTAAAACTTACTTTGAGACAACATGTCTGACCTTTGCTATGGCTATGCTACTGAGATGTACATACAAAATACATATTTAGTTGTGGCTTTGGTCTAATGTGACCTTGGCCACCAGGTCACTCAAACTAACTTTCCCATCCATGAGTACAGACTTTTTTTTTTTTTTAACGTGGTTGGTTGTTGTCTTCAGTGCTCTAGATTGGATGTAGGCTCCAAGGTTTTAACCTTCCTACTTTGTTCTCAAACAGAGCTACAGTAGCTGCATGTTGTCATTATTCAAAAGAAGCACATTTTGCTGCATCTAACTATTCCTCTAAATTTAGACATGAAGGCTATTTTTTCTGTTTGGTGATCTAAATTTTAATGGCTGATTGATTTGATGGCAAATGTTTACTGTAATATGTTTGTGATAAAAAGAAACAAACACATTATTTATTTACTTTATTGATATGAAAGACATCAATAGTTTGCATGAAATGTGTTGCCAGTCATTTAGCTGGTTTAAAAACCTAAAAGACCCATATCAAAGGGGGTGGGGTGGGGGTTGTGTTGAATCCAGTACAGCTCTGTAGGGCATGCCAGGTTTGCCACTTACACTCAACCATAATCTCACCAGGTCACAGGTCCAGTCAACAGTCAAAAGAAAATGTTTCCTTCTCCGCTCAAGCAAATTATCTTTTCCCCTATACCTGCGTCCTCCTCCGACGTTCCCATTTGTCAGTCGTCCGTGGCCTATCTCTCCTATTGATCTGGCTCTCCTGCGCCCAGCCTGCTCCATCAGCACTTCCAGTGTATTAAAAACAATCCCGAGACACCAGAGTCCGCACGCCCAGACAGTGTCCTTATACCTGAGGTCATCCGGCTAGGTTTACCGCCGCTCCAAACTAATCAGGCTCATCCGCAACATGGCAGTCACCCCAGGTGGCTCAGCCTCCTGTCCCATGATTAAGAAAGGCAAGCAGGACGCCCCTGCTGCTCTCCTCCATCTCTCCATCCCTCCATCCTCCATCCCTCCATTTCCCCATCCCTCCATTTCTCCTGCTTCGCCCAGGACTGATGAATTGTGGCCTTGACCCAAAACACAGCCTGGAGAGCATGAATAATGAAATTGCCAGAGAGGCCTCTTCTGATTCCTGTCATTGTTTGTTTAGTACGCCACCCACCAACCCTCACCCTCATGTGCAAGAAGGGCGTACTTGTCAAAAGAGTTTAAGGCTATTTTCTTTTTTTTTTCCATTAGTCTGAATAGGAATACACAAGGTTGCTTCATATTGCAGCATTTTTCAGTGAAAGGTTTTTTAAAGTGAGCTTGATGATAACTGTATTTGAATCAAAGGAATAAAATATGGAGGTTGTGATCTGAAGGTGAGTAGCCTAGATGTGATCAAATTTCATCTCAGCAATTTTTGGCTTATAAATCTGTCTGGCAGCATAAACGATATTTGCCTGACAAAGCAACCAACCAAAGTAAAATGACATCAAATATCTTATTAGTATGACATAGCCTTTAGGAAGGAAGACATAATCATATTTGTTCATTTGTCTACTTATTTATTTGTTGTTGAGTATGGGTTAAAATCTGACACCTCTTCATCCGGCTTGAGTCCTTGGCACTGAGCAGTGTTGGACTGATTTCTGTGTGATAGCACAGGCTTTAATAACAACAGCATATCGGGACGAGAATTGAATTTCACACTTGGACGGCTTGACACTACATGTGTTTCTTTTTAATAAAGAGCAGAGTCAGTCACCCTGAAGAGTGGGGCCTCCGTGGTGGTAAGCCGGGCTGGGCTACCCCGCTCGCCTCCTGCGCTGGAGATAGCGCTGGCTTTATCCACTGCGGCAAGCTCGAGGAAATATTTAAAATCCCAGGGTCTTCACCGCCAATCGCCTCTGTCACCTGGCAGCAGGAGTGAATGAGGTTCTTTCTGGAGATGCATTTAGTCATCAACTTTTTATTAGGTTTCAAAACAGAAGGGGGCTTTGCTTGGCAGCTGAACGAGGATACATAAGGAGCTTCCCAGCTGTCCATCACCCCTCTCTTACACCCCACTGGATATATTAGGCCTCCACGAGCATCTTTTCAACATTTCTGACAAAGCCGGTGCATCAAAATATCTCCTTTACACTCTTCTAATATTCCAAGGCTGTTTGTTATGTTTTAAAGCCACACTGGCAAAATAACTTCACATCCTTCTGTGGAGCAGCAAAAACTGTCCTCTTTCTCATGGAGACTATGCTGCAGTCACAATGTATTATGTATGTGTGAGTTGTTGGGGACTGTCCTAGTCTCTGATGAGGCGTGCTGTAATCGGCACTGGCCCTCTCTCCCGCAACCTGGCATGGCCTGACAGGCGCACGGGCCTCTCAGGAAAGCCCTTGACCCGTCCGTGGACAGACAGTCCAGCCTCCTTATGTGGGGAGCCGATTAGATGCTTAATGAATGCTTGCCTCATTGTTTCCCTGCCTCTTCTCAATCTCCGGGGGCAGCTCGCCTGAGCCAGCAGCTAGGGCCAGCTATTGTGAAATCCCCTTTTGCACAAAGATTAATGCTCACTTAGCCCGCAACTTATGGGGGCTGAATTATGGCTCAAATGAATAGCTTTCGATTACATTTTTTTCCCTTGAATGGCACTTACAATTTCTTACAGATTTCTCCTTTTTAAAAATCACAGACGATTACAGAATGTATCAATTGTGTGCCAGGGAAAGATGGCTTGGGTTTAATTGCTTCGATATGGATTAGATAGAGGCAGCAATTGCATTTGAATTAATAACACTCAGCAAGGCCTTGCCCCGAAATAAAGATGATTGGCCTGTCACTCACACTGCCTAACCCAAGCATCCGCAATTTGTCACTAGTTTTGTCACTACTTTTCCTCAGCTACTTTCTTGAGGGAAATGTATTTTTTTCCCCAGTCTCACCACAATTTTATTCATTTATTTATTTTTGCTTCAGGCCCACTGTTCAGTCAGCAGAGAGAGGAGGATCGCTGAGCCGTTAAGAGAGTTCCTCCTCACCGAGATGGCATGCAACTTTAAAGCCTGTCCGAGCGAGCCCCATTTCAAATGAGACGAGAGACAACACAGCCATTTTCTATTAGGCTGTCTATCTCTCGCCCTACCCGCTGCAGCAGAACGATAGCCTGCATCAGAGCCTCCCGCCACCTCCCTCTTCTGTTTCAGCTCTTTCTATTTCCCCGTAGTTACTCTCATCTGAAGAGAGCTATTTATTTCAGAAGACAAAATAGGAAATCACGATGGATCGATTGTTCTCTCTGCAAGGTGCTTTTTCCCTTGCAGGTGACTTTTTTTTCTGAGAGCCTGCACTCCTCCTCCACTCCTCTTTCGGGTAAGGTCAGTCCGAGGTCCAGGCCCGTGGAGCACATGTGGACACAGGGGGCTCTGCACATGTGGACACAGGTAGGTAAGCAGACAGTCCCCTGGGGACCAGACAATACTGTAGGAAAAAAACACCACACGGTAAACAGACACCACGTACCAGCCATGACTGTGGAGAGGTGGACACAGAGCACACTAATGTGCACTGACTGCGCTCCACAGAGCCGGCCCTCTCCGTGGGACTGCAACAGTCTTCAGTGCGTAGAGAGAGTCACAAAAGGGGGAGCAGATGGGCATTTGCAGCCGTGCAAAAGGACAGTGGAGAGGCAAAACAAATGATGGGGGATAGATGGCTGCATTTCAGATTAAAATGGTAAATATCAGAGAGCACAGAGAGGAGGAATGGAGGTGGAGAAAGGGAGAGAAAGCAAAACAGGAAACGGGAGTGAGAGAAAAACAGAGAGAGAGAGAGAGAGAGAGTGGTAGCAATCTGGAAGAAAGAGAGGGAAAAAGTAGAGTGTGTGGAAAAGAAGGGAGAAAGAGGGTCGCAGAGTGTGTGGAGAGGGAGAGAGAGAAAGAGGAGAGAGATGGAGAGGGAAGGGTAGTAATAATGTGAAAGAGAGAGAGGGAGAGAAGTGGTAGTAGAGGCAGGAAAAGAAGGAAAAGGAAAGGTAAAATGTCAGAGAGAAAGAGAGAGAAGAGAGAGAAGAAAAGAGAGAGATCTGGAAAAGAATAAATAGAGAGAGAGGGAGAGAGAAAAGTAGAGTGTGTGGATAGAGGGAGAGAGGTGAGAGTGGAGAGAGAGAGGGAGAGAGAGAGGGAGAGGGAGAGAGGTAGTAGAGTGTGCGGAGAGAGAGAAAGAGAGAGAGAGGGAGAGAGAGAAGAGAGGGAGAGAGAGAGTGGTAGTAGAGTGTGTGGAGAGAGGAGAGAGAGAGTGGTAGTAGAGTGTGTGGAGAGAGAGAGGAGAGAGAGTGGTAGTAGAGTGTGTGGAGAGATGAATCACGGGGGAAAGCAGCAGTGTGCCGGCTCATTTGGGATCTGATGTGTCGGGAAGCGGCCGATGGGTGTTAATGAGGAGGCTACGTGACTCCGTAAGAGGCGAGACGCGTCGCAAGCCTGGGGGGTGGAGGGTGGGAAGCACTGTGGGAAGGGAATAGGAAGGGGGGGGCTTCGTTGAGACGTTGAAAACAGTTTAAAAAAATAAACACAGGAGACGCTGCCAGGTATTTGCTGAGTCACAGAAAGAACAAATAGGCTTATCAGCAAAAAGCTATATTACTCATCATCAAGACAGTGTGTTATACACCCAGAGAATATCGAGAGCCTGCTTTTATTCAGCCAATGAGCATCGCATTGTTCACTGTCACTGACTGACTGTGATGGGATGCAAGCACTGATTGAACTTTTGTACTCTTTGTTGAACACATCACATCCTTACCCATTTTCAGATTCCCATATGATTATGACTCATGATGACTAATACATATCCACATCGGCAGTAATATTATCATCTTTGTTGTGCTCTGCATTATATTAATGGTTATCAGCTATGGAAATTTCAACACGGTCCAGATTGCGTTACAGGCACCCTACCCCTACCATCTCAGTTAGTTTTCCTATTCACAACACATGTACAGTACAATGCAGGGATGAATAGGTTGAATACACATTGTTGTCATTCATTCACAGGATGATGGCTTGAAAAATCGCATTGCAAGGAACTGATTATATCACTTTAAGTCACTGTAAAAAAATATTTAAAGTTGTGTTTTGTCTTACAAGCATTGTAAGCTGTTGATTTACAAAAAAATTCTTAGCCTGCCCTACAAGTGTAATTCTGAAGAAGTGCAAGTTTACATTATATATACATTTTAATTGACCATATTGTTAAACGGCATGAAAACAAGCCTGAAAAAAACAACAACAAAAAAACACTGACATTACATTGTGAAGGAATATATTAAAACACTATTTTATACTGCTCTCATAATGATAATATTAATACGTTTTATTATATATTATATATTATATATATTATATTTTTTGCATGGCCAAATTTTCGTCAAGGATTCCCGGGACACTGAAAGACTGGGGTACACGAAACTTGATGGGCACGTAGCCCCACATGGATAGCATGGAACCATCATTTTTCTTTTTGATCTGTAGCCCCCCCCGCTGGACTAAACCCCCCGAAAGGAGGGTAGGGCCGACACAGTTTTCTGTGAATATCTCGAGAACCGTAGGGCTTAGGAGGACCACCTTTTTTTTGTATGTTGGTCTTAAGGGGCCAAGTCAACCCATCCCATTACCACTCAATTCATGTATAGCGCCACCTAGTTAAAAATTAAAAAGCAAAAAATTAGGTGTTGTAATCACAATATCTCTGGCTGACATGGTCAAAACTGCACGAAATTGAAAGTGTAGGATCATTATGACACTCTCTGAATGCATGCCAAGTTTCGTGGACTTTTGTTCATGGAGGGCCATACAATAAATTAAATTATGTGTACATTTAGTGACCGTACACCAACAGAGTTTTCTGTGAATATCTTGAGAACCGTAGGGCCTAGGATGACCAATTTTTTGCATATGTTTGCCTCCAGGGGTCATGTTAACCAATTCCAAATGCACACATGTGCATCAACAGAAATTCACACACACACATACATTCACAGTAATCATACGTATGACACATACACACACAGTAGATATATGTACGCATGCATGCACATGCACACACACAGGCACACCTACAAGCACATGCACACACACACACACACACACACACACACACACACACACACACACACAAACACGTACACGCACAAATGCACACAATTCAACAATTTCTCAGAATTATGAACAGGCAAGATGGGGGTGGGGTTGTATAAAATGTATTTTACATGTGAAATCTATGAACTAATCATGTTTTGGTACTTGTTGTCTAGCAGATACCAGTGAGAATTGAGTGTGCATAATGCAATTCAGTGAGACAGTTGCCTTTCATATATGTCATATATGCCTTTCACCTTTTGTTTTTAGCCAGCAGCCAGACCAGCAGATACCCTGACTTTGCTGAATTACTGAAGCTAAGCAGGAACAAAGTAGGAAATTAACACAATTTGACTTAAGTGTGACTTATTTTTGTGGAAAAAATGTGCCGGACTGGGCGGCGGTCATATTTTGTACCGCTCCACGGTACATCTAGTTTATATAGCGCCTTTCTCAGACTCAAGGTCACTTTACAAAGCCAATATTTAGCTCATATTTACATCATTGCTAGTCTACTGGACTGTTTCAGGCATAGCAAGGAGAGCACCTGGGATTGCTTCGGAGAAGAACAAGCAGTTTTAGTTTAATTCATAAAGCCTAGCTTTCAAATCCAACTTTCTGGGACAACCTTTGTTGGTCATTATTTTCTGGCTTAGAAGCACACATTTATACCCAGAGGCTAATTGGGCTGAAATATTATTTTTTCTCAGAGTGAAAAAAAAAATCTTAAAAAATTAAAAAAACAAGGTATGCTTTGGCCGGCCCCTTCAGAGGCTGTGGAACGGTGGAAAAGTAAACATCTCAAATGAGACGCATAGAGTTCATCCAATTAAAGAAATAATTAGCGTGCCTCACTCCAGAGGCTACATGCTACGCTGGCTGCATGTGGATGGCAGCAGAAAGGTGAGCCTGTGCTTGGCGGCGGGCGCATTGTGGATGCAGAGGCCGCGCTCGTCTCGGATTAAACAATACAACTCCACACTGGGGAGAAATCAATGCGCTAAATGCAATTTCTTAAGCTGAGCTACAGCCAGACGTGCAGGCCTATTAAGGATGCTCGGAGGTGACAATTTCACTCAATTGGATAAGTTAAACGAACAAGGGATCCAGTGTCCCAGTTACCATCTCTTTAGATGGCTAATTTAAGGCATGCATTTTAAAACACATCAGCATTAAAGCTAGCAAAGCGTAGGCTTTAGAATGTACTGTAGAACACCTTAGTAAGAATCATCAGCAGATTCAGTGTTAACCGCTATAAATAACATGTTCCTTTTAACCAAAGCTTTTACACAAATAATTAATCTCCTTGGCTATTTCATATATCTGATGAATATGTAGACGGTCTGTCTGCTACTGTAGTGCATAGGCCTACTTTCTAACTCATCTTACATGAAGTTTCATAAGCAAGGGCACAATTTACAAAAGAGATTCTTTTCAGCGTGTGGCGGAAGGATTAATGCGTTTCTGGCCTCAGCTTGCTCTCTGTTCACACACCTCTGCCCCTTGTCTCTCTGATTTTCCCTCCTCTCTCCAGCCATTTATAACTTAAGATTTACATTTATTTCTCTCCTCGTCCCTGACAGACACTAATCCATAGAGTTTGGTGTGGTGCTCTTCTGCTCGATTTCACCTATGTAATTTCTCAGTGAGCCATCTCCAGTCGCTCGCCCAGGTCTCCTCTCCTCTCGGCTCCTCTCCCGCAGATGAGACTGGATGGACATTTACTCAGAGCGCTGAGTGCTATTACGCCATCACTTTGCATTTAGATAACTGCTGCCGCTCCTGGCAAATTGGCCTGCCCCAGTGAGCGCCAGCAGTCGGCGGGCTTTGGGCAGGTGATTGGGGATTGGGCTTACCTGGCCGAATACTTCTCTCACTCTCATTCACTCTTTCTCTCTCTCTCTGTCACACACACACACACACATTTTCTCATTTCTGTCTGTACCACACTCTGTCACAAACACACATACTCTTTCTCTCCAAAACACACACACACACACACACAGAAGAAGTCAATCACAAGACGAGACACAGGCCCGGGCCTGTCATCAGAGAAAAGGCCGAGATCCATTTTGTCCCTGTGTGTAAAAGCAGATTTTCATATTCCCCGTCCTCTGATTCGCTTTTCTCTACCCAGTCTCTCCTCTCTCTCCTCTCTGAACTCAGACTCCGTAACCTGTTCTCAGATCAGTTCCTGTCACCAGCCCCGCTCCTGCTCATTATTAGTACTGCTTTTGGTTCCTCTCGTCTCACTGAAGTGCGTGACAACTTGACAGGACAGTTATCAGAGGCTGCGAGAAATAAAATATGAATACACAAAAAACACCACAGCCAAGACACGTACAAGCAAATCTCTGTGATATGCTACAATCAAGAACACTGCTTTTAATTAGTGCACAGCCATGGGTGTGACAAACTGAAGCCACGGGGAAAAAGTGCCAGACGAGCACAAATTCAAGGGTAAAGAGGCGGCGTGCTGTCTCTGCTACTGCAGGCATTGTCACATCCCTCATCGGCTTCCTCGCAAACACTCGACCATAATTCTCGTCAGATATAAGGCCAAGAATAACAAGATACCACCACAAGGACAAGGAAAGTCATAGTATATGACAGCCCCTGATCTTAGCCTTTCTCTGCCTCTCTCCTCTCATCTCTCTCTCTCTGTCTGCCGTGGGAGAACTTGCTCGGGTGGGGGGGTAGCAGAGTTAAGAGAAGGGATGGATGTGTTCGTTCCCCTTCTCAGTCATTTAGAGATACATGCTACAATTAATAATACAAGTGCCTGTGCTCATATTTATCTGCACACGCCAGCCAGGTGCACCAGGCAGGAAGAACAGTGCAAGCTTCATACTCTGAAGACAGAGTTGTGTGAGTTCACTGAACAACTCCCTCCCAAGAGCTTTCCTTTACAGCACTTTCTAATGGCCTTGATTTCTACTCAAAGTTTTTCATATGAAGATTCTTTTGTACTTCTATAGACATAATCATTAGCAACGTCACTAAAACAACGTAAAGCAAACAGATGTTGCCACCAACTCTAATGGCCGTGGCGTAACTCTCTCCAACTCTAAACTGTGGTGTAAGACAAATGCAAGGCACTGCAAGCTTTGTAATCAAATGCCACTATGGACTTTTACATTGCCCACAAATCTTTACAGTTCATCATTCGAATCTCATTCACGAGACACTGATAAGCATTTATGTATATTTATGTGCGCAGGTCCCCTCCGCCTCTCTCTTATGTTGTGTCTGAAGTGGTGGTGTCACGATTTGAATAATTCATTTTTTATTGGATGGTGGGGGCCATTGCCGAGAGGCTGAGTGTTAGTAAGTGCTGCCATGCCTGTGGGAAGAGGCGATGCATTACAGTCACTTACGCATGCAGAGCTCGGCAGCGATGGCCAATGCAGCTCACTCACTGCAACCTGCTCTATTGCTCCTTGTAGCCACAATCATCAGTTCGTGTTTGGTGATGAATTGCAAATGCTGGCCGCTAGCTGGGAGATAAAAGCAGGGACAGCAGGCGTGAGCGCGGGCTTTGGGGGTGACTGCTGTCTGTGCTGAATTCATACCTGCTGCTCGCTGGGGCTTTTTACGCCACAGAGAGAGAGAGAGAGACCGAGAGAGAAAGGGAGAGAGAAATAAAGAGAGCGCAGTGTCCATTGCTGTCTTTTGTTTGAAAGATGTGATCGACTAAAATTCACACAGACAGTGTGAGGCACCGATAGTGACACTCAGTTGAATAAAAGGACCTCTATGTTTGCACATTCAACGTTTTTTTTTATGAAAATGTCAAGACAATCTCACTCTCACACACACACACAGACACACACACAGACTATACAAATACACTAGTGCTTGGCTGGTATTTGACCATGTTTGAGAATATACATGTGACCTTAGACAAGATCTCTATGTAAGAGTAGGGAATTATATTGATGCTACATCTAGCACATAATTATCCAGAGAAAAATACACAACAGGGCTCATTTCACAACGACCTGTCTTTTCAGCTGAAATACCCCACAACACCCACGCAGGCTCCCTCACTAGTTAGCGCCGCTCATGCACTCTGTACGAGATCCTCAACAGCAAACACAAGCTGCCTTTGAGGGGGAAAACTCAGGCAAAGACATCTATGATCTTGTCAGTGATTAAAATGGTTTAACAAAAAAACTTCTACTCATACCAACGTACATCACAGGCACTAAAGGAAAGCTCCCACTCTCTTTGTGTGATTTGAGTTGAAGAAAAAAGTATGTTTGTCACTAATTAGTTTTCCCTGCAAAGCTCACAGAAAAGATTTTAATTATGATTGGGGGTTGGATTAAATAAATGGCTGACATGAAGGCAAAACTGGTCTGAGTTATGTGATTGGCTGTGAAACAGTTTCACATTGTGCCACACTAACACACACAGCAGTGTATATAGTATTCTTCACCAAGCCACACTAACACACACTCACCAAACATTCAAACTGCAGTGTATATAGTAGTAGTATACTTCACCAAGCTTTCAAATGCTTGGGGAACTGTGACCGACTGTTCTTAATTCATGAAAGATTACCTGACACACAAGGTTAACTGTTGAAATGATTTTAATGCCCACTTACCTTGGTGCCCACAATAATTTGTAGTTTGTTTCCCTCCAGGTTATTTATAGGTAAAAGCCCCAAAACGTGACTTTACACTCTGAGGATGGAGGGTAGGTGGCAAGCACATTGCATGGTTCACATTGCAAACTTCTCAGTTTCAGTCATAGTGGACTGCACACTGAACACTAAATGAAATTCGATTTATTTATTGTCAGAAAGTCTTCATTCTGACAGCAGCAGCTACAGCCAAGAGCATTTTGAGATAAAACACAATATAACACAATGGCAGATAGCCAATCCAAGTAGAAGCAGAGGGTGCATACAGTTATGAAGAATAACTATAATAATAATAATAATAATAATAATAATAATAATAAATATAATAATAATAAGTTACTTTTGTATAGCGCCTTTTTCAAGCCCAAGGTCGCTTTACATAGTGGAAAGGAAAATACAACAAACAAACAAACAAACAAAAACAATACAAACAAAGAGGGAACAGAGTAGCAGGAAAGATAGAGCTATGTGTTGGGTGTGAGGAGAAGTGATCATTAAACAAAAAGGTCTTGAGATGTGCTTTGAAGAACTAGACAGTCAAGAATCATTAATGGAATGAGGAAAAGGCAAAGTTCTAGAACTCTTCGGTGCTACACTTGTGAAACTCTCCTCTGTAATCCCTTCCTTGTCACTGACCTGTAGGAAGCCAGCATGGCATCATATTTTTATTGTCTCCATCTGGACTCCACTGGCCTGGGGACAGGCTTTGATCAGAAGCCAGCTCAGTGCATGCTTGAGCACTGGATGCACTTGGTCAGATCAAACAGCTCCTGAGAACATGGCAGAATGGGGGCTTCAGATGGACACAGCCGTGTGCACTCTGGAAATTGTGCGGACATGCAGGTGAGAAGTCCCACATCTGGGATGATGGGCTCATGTTCAGCACCTAAAGGCTGGTGGCTCTCAAATAAAACTGCCACCTCCCTTATACTGTGTTTAATGTCATCCAAGAACCCCATGAGCCATGAGAGGATGTCTGGGTTGTGTTGTATGTGTTGTGTTGTAATAAATGCAATAACTGCAACAAAACTCCCTCATATAGTAAGATATATGCACTACTCTTTCTTTTTTCAAGTTCACTTGATGTTAATTAATAGGAAGTCCTTGTCCTTCTCGGATGACATCATCGATTTGAACTAATCACCCATCTCAGGGATTTTTTGCAGACCACTTTGTATATACATCAGGCCACACCACGAGAAACTAGTCCTCTTGGCATTCTTCAGTGAACAGGAAGACCTCAACCCACGCTAGAAGACGTAGCCTCCAACCTGCTCAGGAGAGAAAGTTCGGTAACGCTTTAACCGGAGCAGGTCCATTGGATCACTTCAGAATGCCTATAGAGGACCTTATATGGGCTATGGCCAGTGGAAAATCCCTGAGAAAGGTGACTGGAGATTGGTTTAGATCAGGGGTGTCAAACTCATATTAGGCAGTGGGCCGGATTTGTTGGAATGAGACCTCACGGGGGCCGTAATTGACATGGTCATTTTCATTTCTCTGCATTGGTATGAGTGTTGTTTGATGATATACTCCTTTGCTACAGCACTCATGAGCAAACAAGGACAAATCATTTACTCGTCATATCCTCCTCTTTCTCTCTTGAAACACGCTACTTCCATGTCAGTTTTTTGGCCTCTTCCTTCCTGAGGATGGTTTGTAGTTCTAGGTTTAATCAATTTATCACAGAAATTGCTTATTACAAATTGTTGAAGACAGCTGGATGTGAATATCTTTTCTTTCTAATGTTCCCTTCCTACCCAAAAACATGTTGGAGGCCGTATGAAACCTGCTGGCGGGCCTGATCTGGCCCCCGGGCCTTATGTTTGACACCCCTGGTTTACATTGATGACCACAACTGAGAATGATTTCCCATTGGTTAACGTCTCGTGCTCTACTTCAGAGACCTTAAGACCATTGTCACTTTCAAGTACTCAGATCTATGAGCCTTGTCTTTCAATCTATCGTAATTCAACCTAATTTCTTCATTGTATTTCTTTCTGTACTGACATGCTGATAAAGCTTATGCCAATGTATGAACATGTGATAAAATAAAGAGTAATTGTTGCAGCAGAGAGTATGCATGCTGCTATGGCTGGTAATCTGCAGAAGGGTTATTAGGAGACTTCTTGGCTGCAGTCCGCCACTCACTGGCATGTGTGGCTATTAGGCTGCTCGTGTTGTGTGGATCAGTGCAAGGGACTGGACAGACCTTGGCTCTGCAGTCTTTAAATGGGGCAGGAGCTTGTCTGATACTGTCTGACAGACCCCATTGCAAATCCCTCACTTGTATCCTCTATCTATTGTTGTATAATTTATGACTTCTATATTAAGGTTGTAATTCTGATGAAATACTTGGACACCAAACTGGAATACAAATAGGTCAGTAGCCTACTGCTGATCTGAAGAGCTTGTCTTTTCAAAAACTGGGTCATCATATTGGACTTTATCTTTTTTCCCTGATATACTAGTACATTACATCGAACATCCTGTCCTCTGGGTATTGAATTTGTCACACTCATTGCCCCATAGACATGTCATTTTCACAAAACTTCATAGATTTTGTCCCAAGTCAATGGTTGCTTGGATGGTACAGACTGAAATGTGAACCTGTGTGTGTTTATGCCTGAGGACCAAGCTGCAGTCTGCAGAAATCTTGTCAACCCACAATGTGATGAGATCAAAAAGCCCAGGCCTCCAGGACACTCTAAAAACAAACAAACAAACAAAAAACTAGCCTATAACTAAGAACTAGAATAGAACAAATAAACTAAGAGTACATTTAGATCTCAGAGTCTCTTCACATGCATAAAAGATTTTCTTCTAGAAGGGTTTCTGCTGTTACTGCTTAGATTAGAATAGTGTGGACAGGGTATAGGTAATACATTGTTTTTTTACATGATTACATGGTGGTGTACGCAGCAATGAAAGACCCTGCCGACAGGTTTTGATGTGTCATCGCCCTTACAACAGAGTTGAGCCTAGTCGCGCATGGAAACCAGGCTCCTCAATCTTGCGCCACGTCGCCGCCTACATGCCAAAGGGAAAAGTGTTTTCTCGCAGCACAGCCTCTGTCCTCAGAACGAGGCTGCGTTGCCACTGGGAGCTCAATCCGCATTCCACTCCATTCATGCGCACGGGAGACCTCAGACTCGAAAGTAAGCGCGGAGCCGCCAACGAGTTTAGTGAAACGCCACAGCTGCAGTGAAAATGTGTGCGAGTTTTAGACTTAAAGCATGGCAAGGATAACAAAACTGATGATCGCGACAGAACGTAAGTAGAGCGCACTCTCCTCTAAACAAGTTCACTTTTGGAAACCTGCATGTTTAGTTTGAAATGTTAGTTTCATGTATTCCCCCCTCCTTACCGTAGCCAATTTCTATTCCATCGGTGTCTCCCAGTGTTTTCTTCTCTGGTTGCTCATGTGGTTATCCTGATGGCATGGCGTTACGATTCAGTTTGGAAGGAACCATGGGTCGTTAGGGAGCTATTTGTCTGGGGAAAAAGAAAACAAACAAAAACTAGCATTTTTGTGAGTCGTCATTTTGTGGTTTTACACTTGGGTGTTATTTTTGACGAGGGGGACTTAGTAACATTAGAGCTGCGTTAATTGTCAAACTAAAGTATCAGGCAGCAACTGCTTGCATGATATAGAGGCGTTTTACATCGAACGGGTACGGCACAGACTAAAGGACCTCCTCAAAGGAATTCGCGTATGGTATGCTACCCGTCGGTTAAGCCTGAATTTTACTCTTGCTGCATTTATTAGGGTGTAATAAAAATGCTGTGCGTCTCACTGACAGTGGAATAGGCAGAGCTGGTCTGTCATATGTTGGGAAATAAATTTGACAGCGCGTAGGCATGATCACTCATCTCCAATTAATGCATGTCAAATTTACATATTTCTGTTCAGACAGTATGTTAGCTTTTGACCGGGAACGTGTTGGAAAAGAAAACCGACAAAACACAAACCTACTTTATTCCGCGTAGAGGTAGCCTGTTTGAAACAACTGGACCAAATCTACTTGAAGTAGTCGGCTATCTATGTTTCTAAGTCTGTACTATCATTGTGCTGTCCTTACGAAGACGTAGTGTTTAATTCTTAGGTCAGCGTACCTGACAATGCCTTCATTGACAGCTCCTGGCTTTGCTATCCAGATGTTCAATGTGATCCACACTTTAATTGAACAATCTTTCGTCTTTGATCACATTTAATTTCGTGGTTATATGTGTCTCCTATTTAGTTTACATTACAATAGTCTACCTAGCCAACGTATCACAGCCTCATGTAACAGTGTCCGTCAGACTGACTAATCTCATTCATTACATTAATAGTAACACAAACATGACAATGTATTGGCCTATGTGGTAAAACGCTAGAATAAAGCCATGAGTGATTTTTTTTTATCGTTAGCAGTTATAAGACATTATCAGGTTAGTACTAATTGATAATATTACTATTTTGTAAAATTAATAACATTTCAGTGTGCATTAAGTCTAGTTCATAGCTGTTACCATTCATTGTTAACAGGCAGACCTCAGGTGTGTTTTACGCGTTCGCGGAAGAATTATAGGCTATTTAGTGTTTTTCTGTGTTCCCCTTACAGTGGAGAAGTTCTATGGTCAGAATGGTCAGTCATAATCATTTATGAAGATTGCTTTCATGACTGCATACGGGTTTCAGGAAAAGAACAACAAACAACGTCTATCAAACAACGAGCCTAATGTCTCAATTTTTTTATCATATGAAGACGACCTAAAACAACTTATTGCTTGTACCAGTAGTCTACATTAGTGCGCAAATGTCTGTCGTGAGGCTAACCTTCCAGTGCCATATAGATTGCGTTGATCTAGGCTTGATATGTCCCATGCCTAATATACTTGCCAGAGTTCATATTTAATGAGTTATCACTATAGTGTCTCTTCGCCCTGCACTAGTCATGGGACTGCATGTTTTAACGTTCTCTAGTAGCCCACATGGACAGATGGTTACAAAAGCAGGTTACAGCGATGCAGGGTTCCCGCGCTCTGTGCTGTTGTTACAGTATTTTTCAAGCGACCCAATACCCCTGTAGATTTAAAGAATGCTTGCTTGCTCAATTCTTAGACCATTAAAATAAGCAGGAGCTACCCAGAAGCGACCACTAATAATATAGATTTTTTTTAAATGATTTTTATTTTAAAACGTTAACGAAAATGCTTAATGTTCTTCCTGACTTGACGATACACATACTTCAATACATCGCTTCTGTGTGATACAACGGTAGACTTTTACGAACTGTGTTTATTACAGTACTCTAGCACAGAGAAGCCATTTAAGTCAAAACTTTCTTTGGCGAAACGATAGATGTAATACCATCAGCAATCACAATAAGGCCCGTGTCTCTCATCTATTGTGGCATTTTCTTTACTTGTTTACTGAATGGATAGAAACACAAATACTGTCAGCAATATTATATGCATGTGCTTTGGCTATGTTGACTGTTTTTGTATTTGCTGTATTGCTGATAGAGTCCGTGGCAAGTGATATTGAAGATGACGTTTGAACTTGTGTAAACAACAAAATGTGCATGTGTGATCAGTACCACTTGTAGAGGAGTGCAGGTCTTTTTCTCTCTCACTGTGGAATTAGTCAAGTCTGCAGTGTCATCTTTTCTAATAAAGATTTGGCATTTGGTTTATCTCTCTCTCTTTCGCTCTCTCTCTCCAAAATAATTTGTACTTGGCTGAAGATAAAACCGCTCTCCCCACACCCTCGTGGAGAAGCACGCCTGCTGACTAATGCTTTGGTGCCTCCTGGTCACCTTAGCCGACTAGCGTGTAGACTCACCTGGGTAGCAAAGGCCTTGACAAAAATGTGAAAAATCCTGCTGATTAAGACCAAGGATTCCTTGCACATTTGAATTTCAAAATAGCAACGGTTCTTGTAGAGTGTATTTTTACACGTGTAGATATGGCAGGGTGAAGGCAGAACATTTTGTCAGACTGACTGATTAAGAGGCAGCTCTGTAACCTTGAGGTGGTATGATAGCCCCATAAATGCAGCCCGGGTGCCTTGAGGCCATATTTTGTTTTTAGTCTGTGACTCATTTTGATAACTGTCCCATGTATGAAGTGTGTCTTTTTGACCTTCAGTCTAGTCCATTTACCTGTAAAAAACTGAAGGCGGTATATTCTGTCTCAGGGGTCTACCCTCTCTCTTGGATAGCGTTCTCTGTAAACAGCAGATGCAGAATCCCTTCTGTGTCACTGGTATTAGCAAAGCTCATTATGAGAAAAACAGCCAACAGCCAATTTCTGAAGTGAGTTTTTGCAGGTTTCAAGTACGGGGTGTAAGCCTCGCATCTGGCCAGCTCTCCATTTCTGGAGCAGCGTATCGTACTGCCCTTATCAGTGCAAGGATCCAGATCAATGCTATCAGCCATCTGCTGTCTGAGCTCTTCTTTTACAACCAGCCACAGCTTTTTGTGAGTGTGTGTGAGTGTGTGTGTGTGTGTGTGTGTGTGTGTGTGTGTGTGTGTGTGTGTGTGTGTGTGTGCTTGTGCTTGTGTTCATGTGTTGCCAATCTTTTGTGAGCGAGAATGGCACAGCCAGATTCAGTCCACGAATTCCTAGGCTAACACTATTCCCCTTTCCCCTACATTTGTTTTGAAGACTGTTTATTTAGGGCTCTCATCTGAGACTAGCCAAGGAAGCCTCCCTCTGGGCAGCGGCTGCCCTAATGAGAACAGAGGCACATAGAGCTTGCTCTCGTGCGTCTGCATGGTGCGTTGGTGGCTTGTGTATTCGTGGGCTCTCTGTTTTCACACAAACTCAGCCGTGTGTCTATATTCTCCAGCATTCACAAGGCTGTGGTGCTGATCTTTTGTTAGCACCGCTACCTACTACTTGGGGACTGTCTATCCTGCTGTTGGCTTTTGTTTATATGTGTGTGTTTATAATTTAAACATGATCATGTTCATAAGAGACTGCTACTATGTGGTACCTTTTGGTTATTAGTCCTTTGAGAGTGTTCAGATGGGATGTGTGGAGCAGCTCTGCCGACTCCCGTGGTCTGTGTGCAGAGGCTGCTTTAATAATGCAGAAGCATAGACTGTGATTGTAAGTAAGACTAATAGAGAGTGCAGCACAGGAGATGTTTGGGCCCCCCTGGGGGGCCGACAATGTGGAACAAAAGGGTTCAGGCGCTCCCTGTGTGCTGCCCCCCTCAGGGTGGGAGGGGGACTTTCATTAGCCTGCGTCTGTGGCCAAGCGTCAGCGGCTTCAGGTGCCCGCTCCCTGCGTCGCTGGCGGACTTCAGAGCGAGGGCCCAGATCGCACAAACACTGCTGGATGCAGCCGAGGGGATTTATGTGTTTTCAAGAGAGCCGACACGTTTTTGCTGCCCTGCAGGCCAGCCATGACCAACCCTGTGGGCCTACGCAAATAAAAGATTATGGAAGCCATTTGTCCTGGCTCATATTAATTAGAGTCCACTGCTCTCACGTCTCAGATATGACGCGCAACACAAGATCTTCCTGATGATGTGCTTGTCTGCTTGTCATTAGGAATGCTGCTCAGGCCCAGCAACACGCTACGCTGATGTGCTTGAGCAGGTTCCTGGCGGTCTGCACACAGTGTGTGGTTCTGCACACAGTGTGTGGTTGTGTGGTTCTGCATAGAGCCAAGTGGTTGATGCTCCTGACTGTTGGGCTGTAATCTCCTAATTAATACCCCATTAAAAGATCTGAATGGGAGTATTGATCTCTCAGTGGGAGGGAAGCGGTGATCCCACAGTTTTGCTGCACAAGGAGAACAGACATGCTTTGCATCTCTTCATAGTCTGGGCCATGCCTGTTAGGAAAGGATCCCGCACTATGGTTTTGGTCCAGGGTCCATAAAATGTTTCTTGGGAAATTAAAAATCTCTTTCCATGTACATTTTAATGAAGCTGTCCTGAGATTGAGTTGACATATTTGACAAAGCTGTAGTCAAAGCAGAGAAAAGAGGCAGCTCTTTTTGCTAATCAGTACTAATTTTAGGACCAGTGGACTGGGAAAATGTGCTGTTCGATCCACTCGGTTGGAAGAATTCTCCTCAGAATGGATTCTGGCAGGGACTCTAGTTTTCCTGCGAGTCCAATCTGTTGTGTTGAGCTGCTGGTGTTGCCAGAAGAACAACATTTGACGCCGAGTTCCTGTCAGCGTGCAGGAGGGTGAAGTGATTGTCTGAGGTGACATGACACATTCGGCCACCCCGCGTTGGCCCTGTGACCCGCAGCTCACCAGGCAGCTGCTGATGAAAGGCGAAGCTTGCGGTGCGGTCCTGCTATGTTACACCGTGCTTATTTGAAGTGAAGAGTGCTGATAACTCGTGGAATGGAGAAGGCTTTGAAATCCACATCCCCCTCCAGATGGATTTTTGTTGCCCAGACACACACAGTGCATTCAGGATTTAATTAAACTGTTTTTATTATCTCACCTAAAATCTCCTGATTTTATATAGCCAATGAGCAGAAATGCAAGTATATGTATGGTTTAGTTTGATATCACTCAAGACAGTCTTTTAAAACGTAAACTGTTGGTGTAGTTTGCTCAGTTTACTGCCTGAAAACAAACAACCCCACAACAGCTAAATCCCTGCACATGTGGCTCTTGTGCAGAGCTGTGTGGAAACTGCTGCTTTCCCTCCCTCTCTTTTATTGGCCTCTAAAACGCCCTCCCCCATTCTCCCTGGTGCCTATTTCACGCAGGTACGGAACACGGCTTGTTCTGTGAAACATCACCAGTGCGGTGATCCCTTTAGCAGAGCCGGCTTGTGCAGACCGCTGCCCGGCAGGCTGGGAAGACCACCTCCCCCCTCCTTCCTCCCCCCTCCCCCTCTCTTCTAGAGCTTCCTCCCTCACGCCTGCAGTGGCGCGCTCTGGAAATGATTACTCTGCCAGACCAATGAGGGGGCTTCTCTCATCATGGGGTCATGAGCGCAGGGTCACAGGTTGCATTCCTCTGCTGATGGCATTCACTTTACACATCGGGGCTGACCCAGACCCATGCCGTGCTGCTGTGCGTTTGTGTGTGAGCATGTGCATGTGCCGGGGGTGGTATTTGCCATTGAACTGCAAATGCATTCCGTGAGCCCCTTAAGTGAAGGTCTAGCAGCCGCGGTAGACTGGAGCACCTCTAATATGCTGTGTTTGTTGCTTTCAGAGCACAAGTGTCTCGTTACTTTGATGTATGGCGGCGAGCAGTACCTTCGCCAACACTACACACACACAGCTGTCAGGCTAGTCCGAGGGCTTCTGCGGAGCAGGACAGATGTTTTAGCTTTGAAAGCTCCGTTGAATACTGCCTGGCACTTTTGGAGTAGACAGTCATGCTGCTGGGATTTGCGCCCAATGTGATATACAGATCCCTCTTTGTCAGCGTGGCCTCCTAGCTCGAGTTCACAGTGGATGTGTGTGTGTGTGTGTGTGTGTGTGTGTGTGTGTGTGTGTGTGTTACATATTCCCATTAGTGAAGGAGGAAAAGAGAGGAGTGGGTTAATGGAGCCCTTTATTTCCTCGCCCTGCCGACAGATGTTTTGACCGTGTGCATGCGTGTTTGCGAGACGAAGGAGTGACTGAGTGCAACAGCGGCTGCGGGCCGGGCACAACAGTCGCATCTGTCCCAGTGACTGAGGTCAGCGCATAATTGCGAGCGTGATCCTCTCCAGCTCGGCATTCGCCCGCTGCCCCGCTGATAGGCCTGGCACTATGCGCACTGTGTCCGGCAACACATGCCACGATAAGAGAAGGCCGTTTGAAGCGCGGCTGCTGAAGAGGTTTCTCCAGCAGTGGGCCGGCCAAGTCCTCTCTCCCAGCCCCCAGTTCTCATGGCCCCCCTGACCCCTCTTGTGCGGTGGCCGGGGGAATGCCTGAATGGACAGTCAACAGGGCCAGAGGAGCCCAGGGGACAACGGCGCTGGTCCTTATCGGGCTGCGTGCGTGTGTTTGTCAAGTGCTCGAGTCTGACTGAGTGATTGCACACCAGATAGAGCGAGCGAGTGTGCAAATGCTTGAGGCTGACTCAATGTTATTTGTATTAACAGTGAACGATTTAGGGGAGAGTGCAAGTGTTTATGGTTCCATGCACATTTCAGCTGTAATTATTTCACTGTGTGTGTGTGTGTGTTTGTGTGTGTATATGTGTGTGAAGGGTTGGCTAGAGTCTGACTGTGTATATAATGTATTTTTTCCAAAACCAACCTTGGAATTTAGTCTCCAGCTATTCTTATCTTTTCCTGTTAAGTCCTTGTTTGTCTGCGGACGAGTCAATACAGTCTAAAGAGGAAGAGAAAGCAGGGAATGGGGAACAATGGCTCAAATCTACAGTTTATTCCAGGGGAACCCAAAAGGCTGTTCGGCCCATGCTTTCCCATGACTGATGAAACAGAAGGATTGTGTTAAGTCAAAAAAGAGTGTGAATTAGCTTTTTAAATACAGACTGTAAAACAAGGGGACTTTCCACCATAACTTGGAAAAGGCAATAAACACAACCTTATTCCCTTACACCATCCCTCATAAAGTCTGAATGAATGTAAACATGCAGCAGTACCATTCTTTATCCCAGCCTCCGTCATTATAAGAGTTTTATAGTCTGCCTGTCAGTCACTGGTGGCATCCTGTTTAGTTTGATAGCAGATGACGCTATTCCTTGAATACATCAGCGTGCCAAACAGAGCCTCATCACAAGCTGACATTTATTTGCTCGTTTCGTAATGGTCGCACACAGGGGGAGTTGACCTTCCCGGAATCAGTTTTAATGCCTCGCAATTAGACCTTGGCTTGTCACTCTTTCATTATCACCTGCAGGATAACACTCACTGAGGCTCCGGAAGCTGCTGTGTACGCATGATGGGTACAAACTAGCACCCTCTCCTACCTCGTCCCCCAGCCGTGAACCTGTGTGAGTGATGCCATGCGCTGTGCCCCTCATACGGGGAATTCAGTCAGATGCAGCATTGTTTTCTATGTCAGAGGACCATTGGTGCTAATGGTCAGCAGTTGCGTGGATCGCATTTGAACACCATGCTAGAAGCTGTGGTGAGCGTCACAGAGGGGCCATTTCTAAACGTTTAGCCTTCAGGATGAATACGGAGGGGGGTCCTTGTGAAACCGACTGCTGCTGCTTCTGCTTCTGAAAGTGAGCTCAGATGTGGACTTTACTGATGCAGGCTGAAATATCGTCCAGTTTGACCTGACCCAGCAGCTACAAGGATAAGACACCAACATATTGAGGTAATATGCCTTCGATAAGATTTCCACTCAAAGGAAGGACCCCAAGTGGAAGCTGCTGCACGCTGTCAACAGCTCCCCTTTTTATTCGCTCCTATAAAGAGTGGCATGCCAGGAGGTCACGCTAAACTCAATTCCCCACGGTCACGCGGGGGAATAGCTGGAATACCTCGGCCCCCTCTGGCCCGCCGCTAATCAGTACCACATCCGCAGCCGGTTCCAGTTTTCCAGCGGATCGCGCGCTAAGCCGCCATGTGTAGGGGGCCCGACACGTTCCCCGCGCCCCACCACCCCGCCTCCGCCGACAACCCCGAACCCTCCGGTGGGTTCTGAGATGGAGGGGCCAGGAAGTGAAGACCGGGTCGGAATCGTGAGTTCTGTTGTGTGGGATGGACCACCAGAGACCCATTTGCTGCTCAACTGGCCACGAGAAGCCCTCAAATCCAAAACTGCACCACATGCTACTCTTACAGTTGTAATTGTTTTGCCTGACGTTAGCCACCAGTCTCTCAGCCCCCATAAGGCTGAAAGGGACTCTCTGGCACAGTGTAGGGACAGGACGCAGTGTCAGGCCAATAGGAAAAGGACAAATACTTAACATTTAACTCTGTTTTTTTCACCCCCATTTTCTTTATTAACTGCCCCGTAATTCACTCCTTGTCTGAACATTTAATGAGGAATTTCATTTCTATTAAAGATGCAAATGTAGCCTTTAGAGGAGATTGAGATGCGAAGCAGAGGCAGCCATTCAGGGGCACTTTATCTCGCTGCTCTGTTCATTAGCCTGGTGTAATTGTGTTAGCACAAACGCATTGGGCAGGAACTGAAATATTCAACTGGAAAGGTCAGGCGATGACATGACACAGTGTGCTTAAACTCTCACATGATTGATTTTCTCAGAGGTACAGAGACTTCTGATCTGTCTTTTCAAAGCAAATACATTTAAAAGAAGTCCAGTGGGTCATTCCGAATGTCGTGGATGTGTGTGTGTGTGTGTGTGTGTGTGTGTGTATGTGTTTTCTGATCGGTCAGCTTTTGCTTAGCTCGTTACATCCTCACATTTGCATTTGAACTCAAATCCCACTTTTTGTGCCTATAAACCACTATGTTCATCTGAAGATCCTCAGGTTGTAGAGTAGAACCACCTCCATTTAGCACTCTGACAAATGCACGGACTAACTGTTGCCCGTCTGGCCTGCCAGCATGCTGTTGGCAGCCGAGCCTGTGTCACTTCTGCTCAAGTCTGTCCTTCATGTGTGCCATCCTGCCTGCCACTGAACCCCCACTGCGTGCCAGCTCAGGGCACAGAGAGACTCCATCTCCGCAGCGAAAACCCTTCATGTGTGTGTGACTGTGTGTTTTCAAATGAGCTCCATGTTTATGTGATCAGTTGGGATTGTTATGGCGACTTTTCCTGGTCAGGAATTCTCACAAGCATACACACACAAAAAAGAGGATACTGCATTTCTTACTGATGCGATTAAGGGAGTCTGTGTTCTGGGACAAACCCTGGAAAGCAGGAAATGGAAAGAGCTAAGCCAGATGCGTAATGGGATTTAGAGTCCCACACACAAAACACTGGGGCTACTTGCTCAGGTTTTGTGCTATTCAGAGGAGACGGGGTAGGAAGGCAGTGTTTCAGCCAGGCATTTGCACCAATAGGAGATGGTTCTGTAATAGCTCTGTTGCAACTGTTGTACAAAAATGAGTCAGTAAATGTGTGTGCCAGTTCTGCTCTGCTCCTCCCTGCTTTTGTCTTTCAGCTCTCTCTCTCTCTTTCACACACACACACTCGGACTCTCTCTCTCTCTCTCTTTCACACACACACACTTACACTCAGACTCTCTCTCTCTCTTTCACACACACACACACACACACACTCAGACTCTCTCTCTCTCTCTCTCTCTTTCACACACACACACACACACACACTCAGACTCTCTCTCTCTATCTCTCTCTCTCTCACACACACACACACACACACACACACACACACAGACTCTCTCTCTCTCTCTCTCTCTCTCTCTCTCTCTCTCTCTCTCTCTCTATCTCACACACACACACACACACACACACAGACTCTCTCTCTCTCTCTCTCACACACACACACACACACACACACTCAGACTCTCTCTCTTTCACACACACACACACACACACACACTCAGACTCTCTCTCTCTCTCTCTCTCTTTCACACACACACACACACACACACACACACACACACACACACACACACTCCAGACTCTCTCTCTCTCTCTATCTCTATCTCTCTCACACACACACACACACACACACACACACACACACACAGACTCTCTCTCGCTCTCTCTCTCTCTCTCTCTCTCTTTCACACACACACACACTCAGACTCTCTCTCTTTCACACACACACACACACACACACACTCAGACTCTCTCTCTCTCTCTCTCTTTCACACACACACACACACACACACACTCAGACTCTCTCTCTCTCTATCTCTATCTCTCTCACACACACACACACACACACACACACACACAGACTCTCTCGCTCTCTCTCTCTCTCTCTCTCTATCTCTCTCACATACACACACACACACACACACACACACACTCACACACACTCTCACGCTCACTCACCAAAACACTGACATACTCTGGGTATTTGCAAATGGAAATAAGTTAGGACTATCCCACAAGGCAAAAGGAAAACCTTTTTGTCATTACTTGCACTTGGACGTGGAGCAGCTAAAATGCCTGCATTAGCTCTGTGGGACCTATTAGACCCAGCGAGGAGTGAGGTAATGGACACAGATCTATTAGCATGGCTGCCCAGAGAGGCCGCTTGATTGGACTGTGTCTTTGTGAATTTCTGAGTTTATGGGTGTGTCTCCCTCTCAGGTATTGAGGCCAATTGCACTTTTGAGTGCTTCAGTGGGATCCAGGATCCTATGCTCTGGCCATATTGATCGTTCCAAACATCTGAATGTGATTGGATTTGCATGAATAATAGGCTGGTGCCATTTGTTCTGGCATTAGACGTTCTCCACATCTGTACAGGGATCAAAAACAGACTGATTATAAAATCAGTGAAAGCAGACATGATGTGTGTGTTTTGGTAAACACATGTTAAAACCACTGTGGTGAAAGGTTGTTGTTTTGCAGTAAGCCTGCGGCATGCCATTTTTGAGGGGTGAGGGTGTTAACAGGCAGCTGTCTGAGGGGTCACAGTGTCACATGCGCTAAATGCCTGGATCAATGGTGAACAGTGTTCCCAAGTCTTGGCTCGGATGCACCCTAACAGCAAGCTGATGCTCTGCTGCATGACCTCATCTTAGCCCACAGCAGGGCCAAGTCATAGTGCCCAACAGCACCCAGCTCCAGACAGGAATCCTTGAGTATCATCACGTTAATTCACAATCCGTAGCCAAACTCATAGAACTCCTGGAGGTCGCTACGATGGGAACCGAGGTGAAGCGTTTTGCTTTTGGACGGCATTTGTTAAAGCAGATGTGGAGAGTTGAAAAGAAGGGAGCTGTGATGGAATGTGAAGACATTCCCATTTTCAGCACTCCGCTAAGCCATCGCTGTTGCTTAAGCACTTATTGTCATTTTTATATAGGCACAATTCAAATAATAACTTCTGCAGTTTTGTCATCCCTCAATGTGTACAATGTTGTCTAAGCCCCGAAACTGCAGAGACGGCGTTCTTGCCATTTGTAAGCCCTCTTCGTCTCAGTCAGCTTTTTATTTTCTCTCCTCCTTGTGGGGGATCTTCTTTAGGCCGCGTGTTGGTGGCTCTTGCCCGCGGTCAGGCTGCAGACCAGTCTCGTCCCCCTGGACACCACTCTCATCACTCCGGGGCCGTGGAGCCCCAAGATCACTCAGGCAGCCATTTTGCCCAAACAAACCTGCGTTGTTAGGTTATCATCTTTTTAACAGTGTGGAATTGGATCCCATTTCCTACAAATCATCGGGCCTGCACTCTGCCGACAAACTGCAGCTGACGTGTCTTAATATGAAACCACACACATAATCTGATATGGTTGTCGTCATGGTGTGTTAATTTACGGTTGAGTGCATGCAGTCAGTAATGCCCTGCATTGTTCTAAACTAAACTTTAGAAAGTCCATTATGTACTCCATTTACCAATCAGTTTATGCATTCATATTCACTAGCTGAACTTGTACCATCTAGACTATTCTGCGTGATTGCATTTTCTGGTGAAGGCTGTAAACTTCTTGTAAATTAAACTTGCTGTAATTTTTATACATGGGTAGAATTAATTCCGAAAGAACTGGAAGTTTGGAGTCAGCTAATGCAGTTCATGTTAGCGCGGTCTAAGCACAAACACTCTATTCTTTTGCAGTCCTGTCTCATTAAAGCGACAACACTGACGACCTGCTAATCAAACTAGCGCTCGCTAGATATTTGAAAACAAAGATTTCCTGTCCCCCGTACTCTCCCCAGCCCACTGCCTGCTGTTTGATTGGCATGCGGGAGGCTTAATTGCGGACTTTGAGCTTCTGATTGGTTAAAGGCAGCGGCCCTGTGGGAAACCACGGAAAGGAATATCTTTGAAATGCTGCCTTGACTGTTCACTGAGCCTGGCTTACAGACTACAGTGGAACTGCATATCTGCATTAAGACACGCTGTTTGGATGTATCAAACAAAAATGTACATCCTGGGGCTTGAAGTCACACGTTTAATTTCTCTGTGCTATGTTCTATTGTAACTGTGTGAGGTGCTCTGCTGTGCTTAGCTGTGTTGAGAAAAAAGAAAGCCATTTCCCTCCAAACCAACATTGTTGGTGGAGAAATTCTGGATATTAATGTGGATGCTGTAGTGATGTGTGTGTATGCTGTAGTGATGTGTGTGTGTGTGTGTGTGTGTGTGTGTGTGTGTGTGTGTGCGTGTGTGTGTGTGTGTGTGTGTGTGTGTGTGTGTGAGCTCCTTGCATTAAGTACTGTATGTGTGTATGAGCAGAGTGGAGGTCTGCTGCTCAGCTCCCTGCGGGTCTTCCTGTGGCCCTGACTGGGGACCTGGCCTCCAGCACACAGTCCACTGACGTGACGGATTTTCAATAGCTTTTTTAAATTTGCCCAAGTCAGGTGCACTGCTTCTCCCCCCCGCCTGTGTTATAATTGATATGCCTCAGGCAATAAATCAAGTCGGGGACTGGGGGCCTGGGGCCATTATCTGAGGAGCCAGCTTCAGCTGTCCAGAAAGCTGCCGTACCAAGGCAGGCTTCTTTTTAATTGATTTATTTATTTCACCAATGGCGCCAGTGTGTAAACATCAGGCAAACCTATGATTTTGCTCTGACTTTTGATTTGGAATCAAGTTATCCAGACTCATTTGTTTTATTTCATAGTGTTTGATCTTAGTTCAGTGCTTGTAATCTCCTCCCATATTGTCAAGTGACAATAACAGACACTTCTTTGCCTTCTTCTCAGCACTGTTTTTGTCTTATTTTCAAAATGGCCATGGCAAAAGAGCTGCCTCAGTTGAGCTATTTTTGTAAAGGTTTATTTTAGTCCATAAACAGTTGAACAAAACAACTCCCAAGCACACCTTTATTGAAACTTTAAGCTCTTCATCAGCATCCTTTTGTCCCAGATAAGTCAAGGCATTGACAGATTTGTATGTCTGTGTGTTTAAAATGAAATTATGGGTCAAACGCTATTAAATGCAAATTCACAGTAAAATGCACCATTGTGTTTTCTGTTTACTCAAAGTATTTATAGTTGTAATCTGTTAGTACTGTTGGGAATTGCAAAACAGTCTCTCCCTGTGTAAGCCTTCGTAGCAGCCTATTAAATGATGATTGTGACAAAGTGCCCAGATTACATGATTCGTGAATCAGATTTTGTTTTACGTATTTGTACCGCCTTTGTTTCCAGCCAGTCTGCCTGTCAGCTTTTCAGTTCTGTAGTTACACGTTAAAACACACACACACACACACACACATATATACACACACACACAGAGAGTGGGAGGCCTACCCTGAGTATTGAGTGGTGGACTGGGGAAAAAGCTCGCTGCTGGCCTGTGTGTGAGGAGATAGATGTGGCGTCCCACACAGTAGTGGCATTGTTGTGATGGGCCCGAGAACACTAAGTTCATCTAACAGATAATCATGGCTGCCGGGCAGATGACAGAGCCACTGGTACTCAAAGTGTGTGTATGTGTGTGTATGTGTGTGTGTGTGTGCCTGAACTCAGAGAGGGCAAAACCAGGGCAGCTCGGGGGACTCGACCGAAATCTCCTCACATGAACGTCATCTGACCAGTGCCAGGACATTATTATTTAAGAAGTATTATACAGTAAGCTGGTGTCAACATTTGAAAATCTAGGGATGATGCCAGAATTCAAATGAAACAAAGAAGCTGTCTACAGTCTTTTACGAGCACTGATATTCAGTGACATAAATGCATTGCATTACCCACATCTTGTTTCGACAATTGTGTGGCTCTTGAAGGTGAGTGGACGAGGTAGCGCGCTGCCCCTCCAGCGATCTCTGTCCCCCCCCTCTCCAGTGGCGCTTCAGATGCTACTGCAGAGAGAGATTGTGAAATATTTAAGGGCACGCCGAGGTCCGCTAGCCCCGAGTTTTCTGGAGGCTTGGAGGCTGAGCACAGAGTGCTGTCAGCCTGCCTGACACGCTCATTAAATGTTGTATAGGATTCCCCCTTAGGCCCTATTGTAAGATATTAATGTTTATGTATTATGACATATTTTTTTCCCCGAGTGTGGGAGGGCTTTTAAAGACTTGGCAAAATCAATAAGGGAATGTTCCACTGTCTCTGCCAGTCTCATGATTTGTTTTTCCCTCTTGTCTCGTTGCAGAGCTGGTGGTCACGTCACTGCGGATGATGTTATAGAGGACACAGAGGCATTCTGGGAAAGAACTAAGAGGACACTGGCCCAGTGAGGTGCTTTTGAGACTTTCGGTGTCCCTGCGGTTGTCCCATTTTTCAGAGTGTTGGTGCCCATTGCGGCTTAGGACCGGATCCTCACCCCATGGTGCTAAACATGGTGCTCAGAGGCTGCCCCCTCGTCCTGCTCCTCTTAGTGGTCGCTGAGGCCGTGGCTGGCCCTCCGCATGCCTTCCAGACCTTCAGCCCTCCCGAGGGAGGCCTCACTCACCTGGTGGTCCACAACAAGACGGGCGAGGTGTACGTGGGAGCGGTCAACTGGATCTACAAGCTCTCCAGCAACCTGACCCAGCTGCGCAACCACATGACCGGCCCCGTGGTGGACAACGAGAAGTGCTACCCGCCGCCTGGCGTCCAGTCGTGCCCCCACGAGCTGGTGCAGACCAACAACGTCAACAAGCTGCTGCTGCTGGACTACGGCCAGAACCGCCTCATCGCCTGCGGCAGCACCTCGCAGGGCATCTGCCAGTTCCTGCGACTTGACGACCTCTTCAAGCTGGGTGAGCCGCACCACCGCAAGGAGCACTACCTTTCCAGCGTCTCCGAGTCCGGCACCATGTCCGGGGTGGTCATCAACGGCTACGAGGGTGGCGGCAGCACAGGGAAGCTGTTTGTCGGCACTCCCATTGAGGGCAAGTCCGAGTACTTCCCCACGCTCTCGAGCCGCAAGCTGATGGCCAACGAGGAGAACGCGGACATGTTCAGCTTCGTCTACCAGGACGAGTTTGTCTCCTCGCAGCTCAAGATCCCCTCGGACACGCTCTCCAAGTTCCCCACGTTCGACATCTACTACATCTACAGCTTCAGCAGCGAGCAGTTCATCTACTATCTCACCCTCCAGCTGGACACGCAGCTGACCTCGCCCGACGCCAGCGGCGAGCAGTTCTTCACCTCCAAAATCGTGCGGCTCTGCGTGGATGACCCCAAGTTCTACTCCTACATCGAGTTCCCAATCGGCTGCACAAAGGACGGCGTGGAGTACCGCCTGGTGCAGGATGCCTACCTCAGCCGGCCAGGGACCCGGCTGGCGCGCTCGCTGGGGATTTCCGAGCGGGAGGAGGTCCTCTTCACGGTCTTTGCGCAGGGCCAAAAGAACCGGGCCAAGCCACCCAAGGAGTCGGTGCTCTGTCTGTTCACCCTGCGCAAGATCAAGGAGAAGATCAAGGAGAGGATCCAGTCATGCTACAAGGGAGAGGGGAAGCTGTCTCTGCCCTGGCTACTCAACAAGGAGCTGGCCTGCATCAATTCAGTAAGTCACAGTTCTTTTTTAGTGGTAGATGGTCATTTTTAGATGGTCATTTTACACTAATGCTATAACGATTAAATGTGAAAAATGCTTTTAACAGTGTGGTGCTCTTTTCTTCCTCCAATCTATCAGTGCTTTGTCAAGAAAACAATGCAATCAGGATTTCAAATAATGTTTGGATTTTCTGTATAGTTTCTGGTAAATAGATCATTAAATACAGTGGCTTTCCCTGGGCCTGCTTTGTTCTGTTTACTTGTTAGCCTGAGAATATTAACATAAGCAAAGGCTTGGCGTTTTTGGCTGGTGCTGGAGATTAGCGGATGTTCTCATTGGTTAAGTCTCATTCCTCTGGCCACTGCCTCTCGGCCTGCATGGCTTTTGGCTCCCAAATTGGCCCTCCCACTGACTGACATCATCATCCTGGGATTAGCATGCTGTCTCTCTCTGGCCCGAGGTCAGCTCTGTCTCTGTGCTGCAGGGTGATTTATGTAGTCCTGAAGTTGTCCCCTCTACTGCCCGGGTCCCTCATGGGAGTCCCCAGTCATGAGTCTGGGAGGAGTGGATGACCGGTGTGGGTGCATGAGTCTGGGAGGAGTGGATGACCGGTGTGGGTGCATGAGTCTGGGCGGAGTGGATGACCAGTGTGGGTGCATCAGTCTGCATTCATTTATGAGCCAGCAGCTCTTGTCCTACTGCATCACGCTCCCTAATGCATTGGGGGCTTAAGGTCCTGACACTAGGTGTACTTGCTCACCAAAGTGCCAGAGAACACAAGCAAAAACATGATGCCACCATGCCTCATGGTGTAAACTGTGGCTGAGTGTTTTGGTAAAGCTGGTATGCACCATGTGGCAATTGGTTCTACAAACAAGCTCAGATTTATTGAGGGGCACTGCTGCTTTGCCCAGAAAGAATGAGGCTTCGGTCTGACCTTTGATGATGCCAGTCCTGTGCCAGCTGAGACTGGCCCCTCTGTCTTGACACAGATGTTCACATGCAGGAACTTCTGCCGTCTGATTCTGCCTTCTGGCGCCGCGCTCTGACAGAAAAGCTGGCAGTCCCGGAGTTCTGTATTGACAAACGGCCAGCACATTATCTATAATAACCGCAACCTCCATAATGACTGGCCTGGAGCAATCTACCCAGGTAATGACGGCGACACGCTCGGCTGAACCAGATGAAAAGATAACGCTCGCAGCGCTCACCCGTCCGCCATGCAGCCTCCAGCTTATGAATAATTCCCCCCCGCTCCACTCACCTAATGTTCTGCGTTTGTTCTCCTTCACAATCAGTGCCTCGGAAGCCCTTTTGTCTTCTCATCAACAAGCCGGCGCTTTCTTGTCCACCTTCCTTTGACTTTAAGGGAGAATGTCATCTTCTCAAGGCAGGAAACGCGCGGGGGCGCAGACTAGTTCTGAGAGTCCGATGCAGACCGCGAGACGGGCCGACGGACGTCCAGACTCCCGTGACGTCTCTCTTCACCACGACACACCTGTGCGCTCCCTTGCCTTAACCCGATGCATGTATGTAAATGAGATTCAGAACATGATGGGGCTTGTTTACCATCTGCTCCAATGCATGCAATCGATCAAGGACATGTCAGTGGGGCGTGAAATAATGATTTCATAAAGGCCCATGTCGCACCGTGTGGCTGTCGCCTCGCTGTCTACTGGGTGTGACCTTCATCCGTCTCTTGCTGATGGCTTCTTTCATGTAATTCATAATGATACGCTGTTACATTTTTTTTTAATACATTTTAATTACATTATGCAAAGGCAGTGATTTATAGAAAGGACAGGTTCTAGGTAGAAGTCACATGGACACCACCCTAGCACCACCCTAGTGCTCTGGTGTTGATGAAGATAATGCAAATATGGGCACTTTGTTTACTCAAACCACTTCAACTGGATAGTCACATACTTTCATTGTGTTGGTCCGCTTGTTAAGGACAATAAACCTCTCCCGCGCTGCTCCGTGCTTTTGTGTCCAGCATGCTGGCTGCTCCCAGACGATTTATGGACGTCATCAAGGTGGAAGTTTTAAAAAGTTACAGGTCACCTTCCTTGCCAGCTGCAGGCTCATTTCCAAAGCTGTGTATCCTGCCCGTAAAACGAGGAGAAAATGGATTAGCATTGCTAATGAGGCTTTCAGCATGTCCTCAGGAGACATAAAAGAGCAAAATAAACAGCAACAACAGAATCAAAGTGCTCCTTTTTTAACGTTGTTTGTGACCATTTGGCGTCATACATGTATGAAATGAAATGTAATGTCTTGTGTCAGTGTCTGTCAGACAGGGCGATAATACCTTGCTTTCTAACCAAATTGGTTTTGTACTATTTGCAGTCGAGGCTGTAGCTTCAAAAATAAACAGAATAAAAATGGCTGCAATGCTAATTCCAGCCCAGAATAATTGCATCTATCAGCATGTATCTCTCTTGATCTCTTGGCTGGTGGTTTGGATCGGGAGTGGTTATCACGTCTCTTCCACTTTTATGTTTCTTTAGCTTCCACACTGATGGTTCAAAGATTTTCTTTCTTGTCTTTTAATCTCCCTCTTATTGAAGGCTTGTAGATAAAAGTCTTTGTGATTAAATCATGGCATTGAACACTATTCAGCTGCTGTAGATATGCTCGCACTGCTGTAGATATGCTCGCATCTTTTTACTGCGCTCGGTTGGACATTTAACACAGTCCACAGTCAGAGTGAAGAATTTCTGTATATAAACCTAGATTTTTATGTCACCTTGGCACACAAGGAATGTATGACAATCACTGAGAAAAAGTAATGATGGATTTCCATAATTAGTGATATGGAAATATCTCAATGCCAACATGAGGTGATGAAATGTTATTTCCTCACTCAGTCAGTGACACAATGGCACAGGAAGAAGATGAAAGGAGCTATTCTAGCTGTCAGCCCTGTACCAGTTGGATATGAAACTGCTGGTTTGTACTCATGTCAGTAAATAATGTGCGTGTGGGTTTGTTTGTGTGTGTGTGTGTGTGTGTGTGTGCCATTATTGTCTTTTGTAGATCTGCAGTAAAAGGAAACACAGAGTGGAACAAAGCAGATTAGTGCACAAGCAAAACCAAAAATGCCCTGTACCTATTCCAAGCTTTTATCTACATCACATCTGTCCAAAAAGAGGAAAAATTATAGTTGTTATTGTGGTTCCACAATGTCTCACTTTGACTGGCCTACTCTGTCACGCTTCACCAGCAGTCAACAATAGCAATTACACCTACCACCTACAGATACTCTTCTGATAGTTTCAGATCCCTTAGTTTAAGTAAATGAGCCAAAAGCATAGTGTACGGTATAATTCTAAGTAGGCGTCTGCACATGTTTTTTGTGTTTAGATTTCATTTGTGTGTGTGTGTGTGTGTGTATTTGTTTGTGTGTATGTGTGTGTGTGTGTGTGTGTGTGTGTGTGTGTGTGTGTGTGTTTTGTATGTGTATGTGTTTGTGCATTTGTTTGTGTGTGTGTGTGTGTGTGTGTGTGTGTGTGTGTGAGTGAATATGCATGTGTGTGCAGTGGGATGAGTCAGTGTACTAGTGTCACCAGAGGATGCCTTTTCAAATCAATAAATCAGCCAGTTAAGTGGCTCAAAAGAAAAACGAGCTCGGCCCTGAACACACGCACATAACCTTTCAGCAGTGAACAAATGTAAGCTGGAAATCTCCTCAATGAGTCCGGCTGCTGATTTAATTGTCAGTGTAATTATTTATTGATGTGTGTTTGTATGAGAATGTGTGTGTGTGTGTGTTTGTGTGTGTGTAGCATGCAGCAAAAGAAGAAGTGAGTGTATCTGTTATCACTGGGTGCCTGTGTAGCTGTTAACCAGCTGTATTTGTTCTCTCCCATGGCGGAGGGTGATTAGTCGGATCCGCAGCGCATTAGTCTGTCCTCCGCTCAGCTAGCGCTAAGCCTGCCTCTTAGACTGCCTGCCCGAGTTGCCACACTCACTTCAGTCTCTCAGATGGAGCAACTCCCATCAGATCATTACAACTCAACCATCTCCATAGCAATGTCAATGACGTGAGGCTATTTACGCTAAACGGACAGCATCCTGTAGGAAGCCATGTGGCCGCGGAGCTGGTGTGATGTGTGAATACTATACAGAAGGCCATGTGTTCCGTCACATCAGGCTTTCCAGTTCATTTTAGTGCCTTGAGGAGACCCATTAGAGGTCCTTAAACAGACACAACATTCGGTACTCCTTTAAGGGTTAAACAGACACATCTGTCAAATTATATGTAGCACTGACAGAGCCAGTGGCATAATGTGCTAAATTATTTCCTACAGAGTCCTGGTTCTGCTCTCCTGTAGCTGTTGTACGATATATAAGTCCTTGCAGCATGGTCTGAAATATACTTTGACAGTGTTCCTGCGAATGTTGAAAGCCTCACTGAACTTATTGTCTTCAAGAGCTTTTAAAAAGACAAGACTGTCAAAGAGCCATCTGCGGGCTAGGATGCGGAAAAGGAAATTTTGTTGAGAAATATGGAATGCTTTCTTGCAACACAAAAGGTCGCTGAGTGCTGGATTTCACTGAAGTGCAATAATTTGCATGTCTTAAGTTTGGAGCCTGGAAGACTGTCGCAACAAAATTTGCGGGGTGCAGTTTCCATTGAAGTTGGAGGCTCTCTGAATGTGAAAGCCCCCTTAGGCATTCTCTACAGCTCTTACAGATTCAGTTTCAATGGCCAAGTTTTGAGCCACAAGAAGGAAAAAAATGCTAGCACTTTTTATGTTCGCCAGACTAACTATGTGCAGATATATATGTTTTGTTTTTGGCCCATTGAATAAACAAGGAGCAAATTTCATTTCTGTTAGCTCCGGTTCACATCTTACTTGCTGGATTGCTTTTTGCATTTCTGTTTTCTTCCTGGCAAAATGTCAGAGGTTAAAAAACGATCATAGTTGCTTGTACTCCCACTTGTTTTCCTTACAGCATTCCAGTAATAGCGGCTTTGACATGTAGCCTGTTAGCAGTGAGCCGTGGCGTCTATTAGTCTCAGGCGTCGGCCGCTGTGGTGGGGGGAGGCTCCTGCCCACTCCTGCCCGGTTTGTGGGTGAGTGGCTCCCGCCAACCTGCTCCTTAACGCAGTGTCACGAGCGCGCGAGGCGAGGCGTCCCCCCCGGTGGCCCTGGCTGCCTCGCCTCCCTCTCCACAGCACTCTGTTGTCATGGCGGCCGCTGGCTTTCTAGAGGCCTCTGGGGTGCTGATGAATGGGAGCTAATGAAGCCGCTCTCCTCCAGTGAGTGGGGAGCGATCAGGAAGCGCCTCCTCGGGCCCCGGTGGGGCTCTGAGGGGCTCTGTGAACGCTGCTGTGCGCCACAGTTGTGGGATGACGGGACTCTCACACACACACACACGCACACACTCACACACAGACACACGCACACACACTCTCACAGACACACGCACACACACACTCACACGCACACTCACACTCACACACACACACACACACACACACACACACACACACACACACACTCTCTCACACTCACCACCACAACTGTACGCCTCGCCCCTGCAAAGCTTCTCTAAGAGCTGTGTGATTTCCAGAAGATTTTTTTCCCCTTAAACCAACCACATCTGGATATTGTTTACGTTCAAGTATAGTTAAAGTGGAATGTCAAAATTGGGTGAAGTCTGCGTCCGTGTAAATGATTTGAACATAAAGAGTACATGAGTGTGTTCAGTCATCCATTTATAATGTATTGAAAGGAGAGACCAAATTACACCTCTACTCAGTAGCTCGTCATCACTGGGACTTTTCCACGTTGCTGAAAGCTGGGAAGAGGGCTGCTTGTAGAAACACAAAGCATTTTGTGTTCAATAATGGGCACTGCAGCCACCATGCAGTGGCTCAACAGTAGGAGCTTAGCCATATCAGGACACTCTATGTAATTGGATTAGTGTTTGTGGAGTGCTTTATTTGAGATTACACAGATTAAAAACCCAAAGCGTTTGCTGGGCCAACAAGGTTAAAAGCATCATCTGCGTTTTATGGCCTCTGAGATTGATGCCTTATAACTGTTCTGTGTGACCTTGGGTGCGGTGGCCCATTTACTGCGTCGGTAGTCAGCACCGTCGGAAGGCACCAACACCGGGCCACTGAGTCGCACTTCTGAGAAACCACTTCTGAGACGGCCACTATGCTAAGGTTTCTGACTTCCTTCCATTACCCCATAGATCACAGATCATTCCAGATGAACATGCCCCATGCACACTCGAGTACCGCAAACGTCACATTTTCCACGTTTTATAGCAGAGTTTAGAGAAGGCGATTTGTTTATCAAGAAAGAGCTTTCTCCACCGTGTCCCAGGCTCTCTAGCCTGACCCTGTGTGATGTTGCTAAACTGCTGTGCCATCTGTGAGTGTTTAAGGAGAACTCGGTTTGCTGGCTTCTACTTTGCGCTTGAGCAGTTAAGCATGCGCCGCACTTAAGGGCTGCCTGTTACCAGGCGATGGTGTCTAAGGAACGTGAACAGCATTCCCAGCAGAGCAGGCGCACATGTTTGGGTCCAACCATGCCTGGGGGTGCGGAGCACTGGAGCTCGGGAGCAGCGCTCATGCAGGAAGGCGTAAACACGCGCTTGGATACAAACACACACTTAGCGCTGCTTGCATTCTTCTAGTCGCTAAGTTCATTTTTTGCACCGCGGTGTTGTCAGAGGCAGAGAGCAGAGGGAACTAGGTCAGAGGGGGTTGAGAGCGGCCCCAAATTGAGTTTCCTACCTGGCACATTTGAGGAGCCCACAGCTGCTTTCAATCCAGTTGGAGCGGGGGGAGGGAAAAAAATGGGTCCGGTTCAGTGACACAGCCTGCTGCCTTCACATGTGAAATGTTTGTGTGATTTGCAGTGGAGCGGCGTCAGTCTGATCTGGCTCGAACATTCGCATCGTTCTCGTCTAACAATCAGAGCTCAGAAAATGACTCACCATATCTGTCTCTCTCCTCCTCCCCCGTCCTTCACTGTCTCCCCTTTTCATGTGGAAATTCATCCTGCTCTTGCTTTTGTAGGAGATAGAATGATTTTGCTAATCACATACACTACTTACATGTAGGAGGAAAAGAGGCACCCATGCACTCATCGTGTGTGTGTGTGTGTACATGTGTATACATTTGTGTACATGTGTCTGTGTGTGTGTGTGTGTGTGTGTGACGTTGCACTCGGCAGGTCAGTGTGGGTATGAGTGTGCTGCTTGTGTGTAGCTGTGTAGCTGTGTGCATGGCTCCAGGTCTCAACCAGATGCTGGGGGCCAGACGTGGGTCAGGCGTGGGTCAGGGCCGGCCAAATAATCACGCCTCTGTGCTGAGCCGGCCTGCCCTGGGGGTGGGGGGCAGAGCTGCCCCAATCGTAAACATCTGTCTCATCGCCCTGGCCTGTTACTCGCCAGACTGTGTGTGTGTGTGTGTGTGTGTGTGTGTGTGTGTGTGTGTGTATG